>NC_064645.1:431285491-431588521 GCF_023864345.2 Schistocerca serialis cubense
CATAACGGAAATAAAATACCCTCTGTTCCAGTAGCTTACGCTAGTTTGACAAAAGAGAATTAGGAATTCGTACAAAGGATGCTAAATTCATTAAAATACAATGGACACAAATGGAAAATATGTGCAGATTTCAATCTAATTGCTATGGTACTGGGAATGCAACAAAGCTACACAAAGTATGCCTGTTTTCTTTGCGAGTGGGATAGTCGAAACCGACATTCTCACTACGAGAAAAAGAAATGGCCTAGGGGAAGATGGAAAGTTGGCGAAAAGAATGTACAACGTGGAAGACTGGTAGGTCCTGAATATATACTGTACTACTTCCACCGCTTCACATCAAACTTGGCCTGATGAAACAATTCGTGAAGGCCATGGATCCAACAGGCTGTAGGTTTGCATATCTAGCTACCAAATTCCCCCGTCTTTCAGCTGCAAAAATAAAGGAAGGTGTATTTGTGGGCCCACAAGTCAGGGAGCTGCAGAAAGATGCAAATTTTGAAGCATGTTTAACTGATAAAGAAAAAGCGGCATGGGACTGTTTCAAGATGGTGTCGGAAAACTTTCTAGGAAGAAGAAGAGCTACTAACTACAAAGCAATGGTTAAGGGTATGATGAAAGCATATCAGGATTTGGGGTGCAATATGTCTTTGAAGGTACATATGATGGACTCTCATCAGGACTACTTAACAGAGAGTTGTAGTGAGGTATCAGATGAACATGGGGAAAGATTCCATAAAGACATTTCTACCATAGAAAGGCGCTATGAAGGGAAGTGGGTGCCTTCTAAGTTAGCAGATTATTGCTGGAATATCATTCGAGAGAAGAAAGATTCACAACAAAAGAGAAAAAAGTGTTGTGCATTACAAGGCAGTGGCTCATTGTTTGTCAATTTTCTGTAATTTCTCATGTCAAATAAATGCTCAAAGTGTATACACAAAGGTTACTGTGTTATATGTTAGATCCCACGCTCCATTAATGTAATGAACTTATAACATCATAAAGATGTGCATTTGTCTGTCGAATTTCAGCTCACGTTTGGTGTGCTATATCAGAAACTGAAAAGAGAAATAAAATTGCGATTACTCATAAACTATCCCTGACAGAAAAAAACCAAAAACAGTTTTCAATACAGCACTCAAAATACAACTAGGATCACAATATCTTTTATCAGAAATAGAAAAAAAGTTTTTTTTTGTAGAACAGTGTTATTAAACACTGATGTGGCAACTGAAGGTTGTCATGTTTTCTTGATACTAATTTTAAGTGAGTATGTAATGATAAAGAAAACTGAGAAGTCACTCATACGTAGTGTTTGTCATTAAATTTTGAAAAAAACAATCGAGTGATGATTTGAAAATATGCAATTAAACTGTATTTTAGTATTGCGCTTCATTAAGTGAACAATGACTTTCAGTGACCTCAACATAACGTCATCAAAGAAATTTAGAAAAAAGCAAGCAATTTTTACTTTGCAGTTACTTTTTTTGCAAATTGGATTTCAAATTATTGTCTGAACAACTTATTCTTTTTTACTGACTCTTAACAGAAATAAATAATAGAATATGTACCAAATCAAACAGCCATGTGCTCCAAGCTATATGTAAAATAAATAAAACTTCCACTCTCTTAATTTGTGCATTTGTTTAGATTAGGATTTTTTCCATTGATTGATTCTCTAACTTGAAAAATGAAATTGCTTTACTTTACTCATACACTGAAGCCTGTGTTGTACAACAGTTAATTGAGAGTAGACTGAGGCTAAAATTCTTAAAAGTGAAATTATATATTAATAAACTGGCTGTGACTATTTAATTTGTTTCTTATGACTCTCGGTTAGCATATAAGAAAAAAAAGGAACAAGGACCCTGCTTGGTAACAAAATCTGAGGACAATGAGGTCACAATCGCCCTGAGTTTAACTGATTATTATTTAAATAAATGTTATCAATTAAATCACATTAAGTTGTGGTGCTGGGCTAGCCGTTAATACTTTCTACCAGTGAACAGGAACGGGCAATCGTAATTAATTCAGCTTCTTCCACCGGTCCACTGTCCTTACTCCTGATACTAGACAACTGGCTGGTGCGCGTACATGATGCCGCCAAAATGGTACCCCCTACTGCGAGAGCATTGAATCCATACTTCCGCACACTAAAAGTGCTGGAACCCGTCTCCCTCTCTCTGCGCGATCCACACAACAACAACCTACCCAAAGATTTTACAACCAACAAGCAATGCTATTATTGTTGCCAGTCGATACAAATAACAATTCCTTTGGCTTTTTCCGAGAACTTATAACTTTCACAGTAAGACACAGATAAATACAATGAAATACCAACAGACTTATACCCAAATTTACACATACAGTGAAGCAGTGTCCTTACTTATTAAAAGAAAGCATTTAAATTACAAACCTTTACATGCAATTCAGCAAATATGTATATAGAATATATATTTTCAGTGTTACAAGTTAGGCGGGAGATGAGAAAACTTGGATTTCATGGTCGAGCGGCTGCTCGTAAGTCACACATAACGCCGGTAAATGTCAAACGGCGCCTCGCGTAGTGTAAGGGCCGTAAACATTGGACGATTGAACAGTGGAAAAACGTTGTGTGGAGTGACAAATCACGGTACACAATGTGGCGATCCGATGGCAGGATGTGGAGATGGCGAATGTCCGGTGAACATCATCTGCCAACGGGTGTAGTGCCAACAGTAAAATTCGGAGGCAGTGATGTTATGGTGTGGTCGTGTTTTTTTTTCATGGAGGGGGCTTGCACCCCTTGTTTTGTGTGGCGCTATCACAGCACAGGCCTACCTACAATGATTTTTTAAGCACCTTCTTACTTCCCACTGTTGAAGAGCAATTCGGGGATGGCAACTGCATTTTTCAACACAATCGAGCACCTGTTCATAATGCACGGCCTGTGGCGGAGTGGTTACACAGCAATAACAGCCCCATAATTGACTGGCCTGCTCAGAGAGCTGACCAGAATCCTATAGAACACCTTTGGAATGTTTTGGAACGCCGACTTCGTGCCAGGCCTCACCAGCCGACACCGATACCGCTCCTCAGTGCAGCACTCCGGAAAGAATTGGCTGTCATTCCCCCAACATACCTTCCAGCACCTGATTGAACGTAGGCCTGTGAGAGTGGAAGCTGTCATTAAGGCTAAGGGTGGACCAGCACTGTACTGAATTCCAGCATTACCGATGGAGTGTGCCACGAACTTGTAAGCTATTTTCAGTCTGGTGTCCGGATACATGTGATTACATTGTGTATCTTTCTAACATGTTTTGTAAACAAACAGTGTAGTAAGTGATGATTTGCGTGTATGTGATATTCTGTACAATGTAGGGGCACAATGTCAGTAAGCAGACAAGCAAATTAACCTTTTCTAACGTTAGCATTTAATAACACACGAAGATTCATGTTGTCCTATTTTCCTTTTGCAGTCTAACTGAAAAAAGATGCAAGAGAGGCAGAAAATCATACATGCAAACGTCACCAAACATATTCAAGTAAACACATGCACAAATGCAGTTGAAAATGAGAACAACTTCTCGAAACGCGTTGGGCTAAGCATTAAAACATAAGCAACTGGTGCTGTTTTCGCCATTTAAATCACGAGTGGCACAGCTGCAATCTAATATGATGAATGGAATTAATTTAGTGTCCTTTTTATTTCGCATATGGAGCGAGGAGAAATGTATGTTTGTAGGTCTTGGCCACACGCCTGTCCGTCTTATGTTATTTTCAAGATGGCAGCTACATGCCTCTGGTTGGTTGGTTGGTTTGGGGAAGGAGACCAGACAGCGAGGTCATCGGTCTCATCGGATTAGGGAAGGACGGGGAAGGAAGTCGGCCGTGCCCTTTGAAAGGAACCATCCCGGCATTTGCCTGGAGTGATTTAGGGAAATCACGGAAAACCTAAATCAGGATGGCCGGACGCGGGATTGAACCGTCGTCCTCCCGAATGCGAGTCCAGTGTCTAACCACTGCGCCACCTCGCTCGGTTTACATGCCTCTGGGATGCAAGCCCTGTGTATCAACCCATGTATCCGTTCTCTCATATTTTGTAAATAAAGCCATCTGAATCGCTTAATGTCATTTATTTTTTGTATCGTCCTTTCGGCTACTTCCACCATAATATCCGAACGTGGAAATTATAAATCAAGATCTAGTGTAAGCTCAATAAAACCCGTACCTAAGTGCCCTGCATAGCCATGCCTTTTATTGATACTGACGCTAACGTTTTTTTACGAGTTCTGCATGAATTATTAACCACGTTAGACGGCTTCAATTACAAACTATCTGCAGTGATAGCAGACTCATTCAGAAAGTTTATTTCGTTTATTAATAACACCGTTGAGATTTTGTCTGCCTTTCAGTCTCCTGTGTTTCTCTACATCAGCGCAATTCGGTACTTGATGGTTGATATTATTTAATATAGGTACACGGTCTAGTCACATTAACGTCACCAGCTGTCAGAAGCCTGAATAACAATCTTTTATAGTGGAGACATGCAGGAAGGGAGTCAGGGAGGTTCTAGAAGGTACCGACAGCGATGTGCAGCCATGCACACTCCAGTTCCGTGGCCAGTTGCTCAGGTTTCTCCGTTGAAGATCCACGATGCGAACAGACTGATCGAGGAAGCCCCATAGATTCTCGATTGTGCTTAAATCCGTGGAGTTTGGTGGCCAGGGGAGCACGGTTAACACATCATGGTGCTCTTCGAATCACGTAGGTACACTGAGAGTTGTGTGGCATGTTGGCATTGTCCTGCTGGTAGATGCCATTGTGCTAGAGGAAAAATAAATGCATGTAGGTGTGGACATAGTCCCCTTGGATAGGTGCAAACTTGTGTTGATCCAATGTGCCTTTCCAGAATGACAAGGTCGCCCATGAAATGCCCTCTGTAATGGACACTTGCGACGATTGTTGCAGGATTTTGTTTTCAGGCTTTTCACGCTGTACAAGTATAAGATGAGAATCTTAGTTGGAAAATTCATGTTTTGGATCTTCTAAGGCGACTAGGTTCGGCAACTTTTGAAATCAGAATAATTGCCAATTTTGAGGATATAGAAATCAGTAAACTAACATACTTTGCATAATTTCATTCTCTGATGTCATACGGAATAATATTTTGGGGTAACTCAACATTTAGACAAAAAGTATTCGCTGCTCAAAAGAAGGTAGTTAGAATAATGCGTGGCGTTCATAGTCGCACATTTTGTAGGAATCTTTTTAAAACATTGGGAATTCTTACAACAGTCTCACAGTACATTTCCTCACTAATGAAAATTATTCTCAACAACATGGACCAGTTTAAAAACAACGGTGAAATTCATGATTATAGTACCAGAAAAAAGAAAGACTTACACTATCCTTTACGCGACCTGTCTTTGGCACAGAAAGGGGTAAAATATGCTGCTATAAAAATTTTCGACAAATTACCAGATGAAATAAAATGTCTGACAGACAGCAATAATAGCTTCAAAAATAAATTGGAACCATATCTCCTTGACAACTCCTTCTATACCATAGATGAATTCTTGCATAAAAATAAATAAATCTGTAAATATAGTATATGCATTTTGTGCCATTTAATGGAATGGGGTAAATAATAGAAATACTTATCTTTAACTCTGTTCAAATCAAATTCAAATGCCTCTGAGCACTATGGGACTTAACATCTGAGGTGATCAGTCCCCTAGAACTTAGAACTACTTAAACCTAACTAACCTAAGGACATCACACACATCCATGCCTGAGGCAGGATTCGAACCTGCGACCGTAGCGGTCGCGCGGTTCCAGACTGAAGCACCTAGAACCGCTCTGCGACAGCGGCCATCTTTAACTCTGTATTGTATATATTAAAAAATCTAGTTTCATATGTGCATTTCTTCCGCACTTGACACGTTCCACATCATAACGGTTACCGTACCGTGAGACTGATCAATGGAACACGCAACCAACTAACTAACTGACTAACGGTCATCTTTACGATGGAGCATAAAAAGTGATTCATCTGAAAAGGCCACCTGTCGCCACTCTAGTGGACATCCAATTGCGGTACGGCGTGCAAATCCCCGTCTTCATCACCAATGAATAGCAGTCAGCATGAGTGCCTGTGTTGTCGAAGCCGGCCGTTGTGGCCGAGCGGTTCAAGGCGCTTCAGTCTGGAACCACGTGACCGCTACGGTCGCAGGTTCGAATCCTGCCTCGGGCATGGATGTGTGTGATGTCGTTAGGATAGTTAGGTTTAAGTAGTTCTAAGTTCTAGGGGACTGATGACCACAGATGATAAGTCCCATAGTGCTCAGAGCCATTGTGTCGTCGACCTGGCTTGTTCTGTTCATCTGCAGTTATTATTTTTGCTAGCGTTGTTTCGTATTTCATGATGGCAAGTTTTAAGTGTTTAAGTGAACAGTGTGCAGCTGTGAAATTTTATTTCCTAATCGGTAAAAATCGTGCTGAAACTGTTTTAATGTTGAAAACAGCTTACGAAAATGACGCTGTGGGAAAAAATCACGTGCATGAGTGGTCTGCTCGATTTAAAAATGGCGAAAACACGATTCATTGCAAACCTCGTTCTGGACGACCATCAGCTACCTGAATCGACGAAAATATTGAAAAAATCGAGAAATTTTGCTCACAGACCATCCACAGACAACTGATCAGCTCTTAGGGATTCGTGGTTTATCTTGGATCTCGTTTCAGCAAATTTTAACGGAAGATGATTCCACCATGACAACGCACTTACACACCCAACCATCTCTATTAGACAGTTTTTGGCTGAAAAGGTCATGGTTCCACTGCCACACGCATCTTACTTGCCTGACCTGGCTCTGTGCTACTTTTTCTTATTTCCACGTATGAAAAGGGGCTTGAAAGGCCACCGATTTGAGAGCATTGAAGAAGTCAAGAAATAAAAACGAGGGAGGAGCTGTCAGCCATTTCTAAAGACGAACAGTGGAGGTACCAGTGGGACAAATGCATTAGTTGTAATGCAGAGTATTTTGAATGGGAAAAGGTTGTTTTGTAAACAATATGAAAATAGATAGCTTTTAAAAATAATTTTCTTTCTTTTGGGTACCCTCTTCCTCGAATATAGTCTTCACTGCTAGAGCAGCTACCTACCGTCTATGAGCGGTCATTGCACGCTGACGTGTAACATAGACGGCGGTTACTTTAATGTTACTAGACCGTGTAGTTGCCCCAGCTGTAACGTCTCACTCACATGACATCTGCCAAATGTGCAGTCAGTAAATTGCAGCGAACGTTTTCGTAATTGGCGAAAACCAGTGATTCTAGGACAAATTGTTAGGTATACTAATTTCGTGTGACTCAAGGGTCTAGTGGAATCATTTGAATTGGGTGCCACTTATGTATCTCTTACTTAATCCGATAATCCTGCCTGCAGAAGTGGACCTACAGCTTAACGTAGAATCCAAACTACGTGCCATTTCTAGTGAATGTTCATATCATGGAATCGCGAAGGCTGCATTAAAGGCAGACTGAAATATTCCATCGTCCGACTAGGATCCGATCACGTGATATTTCGGTTTGCAGACGAATTATCACAAGACAACCAGTATCGACAGATGTGAAGTAAAGCAACCTTTTAAGTTATTTTTTCTTGTTTCTCTATAGATTGTGTTATGTAACCCACGATAACGCATTACTTATTTGTTTTCAGACTATAACTTTCATCGTCAGCATTCGAGGGTATACGTAATTTATTAGCATTCACAAGGATGAAATTATTTTACTGTATTTTTCAGCCTAGGGTCAAATGTAATAAAAAGAATTTGGTTTGTTTTAGTTTGTGTAAGATCAGGTAGGAACTTCTACCGATCTAGCAGTTCTACATTTCATCAGTGCAATGTGACATTAATCTCTTCGTATTTTCATCAACAGTTTGACACCAGGGATATGATGTCAACAACATCTACTGCTTTCACGTTTTGGCATGTCATTTCGTGAAACTCAGTGCAATACTTTCCCGAAGTATTGATATGCAAAGAGGCACTGTTAAATCACTATATTAACATGAGCTAAAAATCACGATTTCCATTGCACATGGACACATTCTTCTATCTTATTGATTTTTTGTTTCTGATTTTTACATTGCCTTTTACATCTACGTCAACATTCCGCAGGTCAAGATACAATGCGTAGCGGAGGGTCGTTCTGCAGTCACAAGTTATGAAGCTGCGACTCTATACTAAGAGAATCCAAGTTGACAGGAAACGTCCCCTTAATCTGTACATGTTGAAATGAATATTACTATGTAGTTGGTAGTGTGAATGTCACATCACTTTACATTGGACATCATAAGTGTCTTTATCATTTTATGCTTTGATCAAGCAAACTACGAAGAACTGGAACTCTTGCTTGCCTATCATTCAAACCACTCTTACAATTCAACAATTGGTGTATATTCAGTTCCGTTATCTCTCTCGTTATGATTTCTTTCCTTTTAAAAAGGAAGAGGTGAAGAGCTAGAAAGAGAGACAGAGACAAGCACAGAGACCAGATTGCAAGAAATAGAGAGAAGCGAAAGTAAAATGTTTTCCCCAGTACAATGTTCTTAACGTAATGGGTAGCATAATGAGACTGCATTCCCTTGAGGGCTTAACCTTTCTTAAGAAAATAAATAATACGTGATGGGACATTTTTATGCTCTTTGTACTTCGCAGGCCCTTCTGTTAATGTCTCATTTCCCCGCATCTCTGAATACACTTTGCGTGAAAAAGCTCTCGACATTATCTTGTTTAATGGCTCAGTGGATCATTAAGAACGGTTTTTATCCCCATTATCAGCAGACTTTTACCCATTAAGTTTGAAAAATATCTCGTGTTTTCGGGTCATTAATAAACTGCATTCTTCCCGTTGTTTTTCCTGAAGCTTACTGGAAGTCAGTCTTCACAGTTGCTGTTACAAACACAGTGCACTTTAGAAGTACCTCTCACTTTTCAAGGATGGCTGATTTAGATTAGATTGAATTGAAGAAGATGACTGTAGTAATATTCATTCCACATATTGGAGAAAAAATTAAATAAAAACTCATTTTCTACATCTACATCTATACTCCGCGAGCCACCTTACGGTGTGTGGCGGAGGGTACTTATTGTACCACTATCTGATCCCCCCTTCCCTGTTCCATTCACGAATTGTGCGTGGGAAGAACGACTGCTTGTAAGTCTCCGTATTTGCTCTAATTTCTCGGATCTTTTCGTTGTGATCATTACGCGAGATATATGTGGGCGGTAGTAATATGTTGCCCATCTCTTCCCGGAATGTGCTCTCTCGTAATTTCGATAATAAACCTCTCCGTATTGCGTAACGCCTTTCTTGAAGTGTCCGCCACTGGAGCTTGTTCAGCATCTCCGTAACGCTCTCGCGCTGACTAAATGTCCCCATGACGAATCGCGCTGCTTTTCGCTGGATCACGTCTATCTCTTCTATTAATCCAACCTGGTAAGGGTCCCATACTGATGAGCAATACTCAAGAATCGGACGAACAAGCGTTTTGTAAGCTACTTCTTTCGTCGATGAGTCACATTTTCTTAGAATTCTTCCTATGAATCTCAACCTGGCGCCTGCTTTTCCCACTATTTGTTTTATGTGATCATTCCACTTCAGATCGCTCCGGATAGTAACTCCTAAGTATTTTACGGTCGTTACCGCTTCCAATGATTTACCACCTATGGCATAATCGTACTGGAATAGATTTCTGCCCCTATGTATGCGCATTATATTACATTTATCTACGTTTAGGGAAAGCTGCCAGCTGTCGCACCATGCATTAATCCTCTGCAGGTCCTCCTGGAGTACGTACGAGTCTTCTGATGTTGCTACTTTCTTGTAGACAACCGTGTCATCTGCAAATAGCCTCACGGAGCTACCGATGTTGTCAACTAAGTCATTTATGTATATTGTAAACAATAAAGGTCCTATCACGCTTCCCTGCGGTACTCCCGAAATTACCTCTACATCTGCAGATTTTGAACCGTTAAGAATGACATGTTGTGTTCTTTCTTCTAGGAAATCCTGAATCCAATCACAAACCTGGTCCGATATTCCGTAAGCTCGTATTTTTTTCACTAAACGTAAGTGCGGAACCGTATCAAATGCCTTCCTGAAGTCCAGGATTAATTTATAAATTAATGTAATAAATAATCCACTAACACGCCAGGAAATAAATGCTGACGTAAGTAAATAATCGCCAAGATAATTTAGACAACCTCCGTGAAATTAGCTCAGAATGCTTACCTATTTTGGTCGAATTACTGTAATTACAATGGGGAGAGATCTAATTTCACGGTACACTTATTGTATAGTATTACGAACAAAGCATGTACCAATTATATCTACTTTGATTTTCATCAATGAACTGGAATAAGATGACCATTAATAAATCCTTCTGGATTCTATTAAGTGGCACTGCATCTCGAGTGCTTCTTATTTAATGCTTATATGCTTATGAATAATTTACAGCTTTTTACGTTACAATTGATGTGTTTAGCTCTTTGTGTGGATGAACCCTGCCCCTAGAAATGATTCTGTTAACAAATCTATTGATTGGAAATAAGAAAGCGACAGTTTCTATACCGAAATCTTTGCTTCCTTTCAAAGAACGTCCTTAAATTTCGCATACAGTGCTTCATATGAGATACCCTTACACTGGGCTCAGGTAATGGATATGATACTGTGGCAATACAGAGTGAAAGCAAGTACACTATTGTAGATTTCCCTATGTTTAAGACACTTAGACACTTATACTGTAGCAGATCCTCTTCTATTTTACTCCATTGCCTAAATAATTAATTAATTAGGGTAAGATGAGTTACAGTCCTAACACATTACTGCATCGGACATGCTTACAGCGCAACTCGTAATGAGAAGATCCAGAAGTCCTGCAAATTCCTCAATCCACCTTTAACAGGTTTACTTACCTCGTCTCTTGTACAACTGTCTCGATATCCCAGTGAGTTTCTTCTCCGCCGGTCGTAGCTCCAGCCGTACGTACGGTCGGTTGTGAATGATGGTACGGCATAAGAGAGAAAATCTCAACGTTACTTTAGTGAAAGTGTGGAAATAAGGAATCGGTTTTTTATTAAAAAAGAAGAAAAAAACAGTCTTTAAGGCCACCCTAACGGTAATGCTACAACACAAGTTCGTGGAGTCTAATCACCATTTATGGAGCATCATTGCAACTTCATAACATTATTCGATGTCGTACTCATACAAATTCAACTACAAAAGTCCTCCGACTCACTTTTATCTCACTAAATCACTGTTTGTGTTTTGCGCCTTCACCATAGGGCACGTTTCTCATTTGCCGGTTTAATCGGACGAAGACTGGCAATATTAAATAAAAATGTAATGAAAAGGGCTGTTTGACTTCCTAGTTACTGAAATCATGGTTATGAAACTGTCATCGTGTATAATGTCGACGGTCTAGTTAGAGTTACAAGTACACATTCAGTTATCACTGATAAACTTACATGTTTGCCGCTAAGACATGGAGTGGGAGTCACTGTATTCTCTGTATGCTCCATTACGATACGGCTCCTGCTCTCACCTCGGTTGTCATGCTCCATGACCATCTGTCGTTTTATTGGATGCGGGTTGTTACCGATTACAACTGCTTACTGGGGTATAGTAGCCTTTCTATACTGTACGGTGAAACCTTATAAAATATGTGCCAATATGGGGCATACTTGCCATAATATACAGGGTGGTCCATTGATAGTGACCGGGCCAAATTTCTCACGAAATAAGCATCAAACGAAAAAACTGCAAAGAACGAAACTCGTCTAGCTTGAAGGGGGAAACTAGATGGCGCTATGGTTGGCCCGCTAGATGGCGCTGCCATAGGTCAAGCGGATATCAACTGCGCTTTTTTAAATAGGAACCCCCATTTTTTATTACTTACTCGTGTAGTACGTAAAGAAATATGAATGTTTTAGTTGGACCAGGTTTCTCGCTTTGTGGTAGATGGGGCTGTAATATTCACAATCGCATAAACACGTGGTATCACGTAACATTCCGCCAGTGCGGACGGTGTTTGCTTCATGATACATTACCCGTGTTAAAATGGACCGTTTACCAATTGCGGAAAAGGTTGATATCGTGTTGATGTATGGCTGTTGTGATCAAAGTACCCAACGGGCGTGTGCTATGTATGCTGCTCGGTATCCTGGACGACATCATCCAAGTGTCCGGACCGTTCGCCGGATAGTTACGTTATTTAGGGAAACAGGAAGTGTTCAGCCACATACGTCAACCACGACCTGCAACAAATGATGATGCCCAAGTGGGTGTTTTAGCTGCTGTCGCGGGTGATCCGCACATCAGTAGCAGACAAACTGCGCGAGAATCGGGTTGTCTCAAAAACGTCGGTGTTGAGAAAGCTACATCAACATCGATTGCACCCGTATCATATTTCTATGCACCAGGAACTGCATGGCGACGGCTTTGAACGTCGTGTACGGTTCTGCCACTTGGCACAAAAGAAATTACGGGACGATGATAGATTTTTTCACGCGTTCTATTTAGCGACGAAACGTCATTCACCAACAGCGGTAACGTAAACCGGAATAATATGCACTATTTGGCAACGGAAAAACCACGATGGCTGCGACAAGTGGAACATCAGCGACCTTAGCAGGTTAATGTATGGTGGGGCATTATGGGAGGAAGGATAATTGGCCCCCATTTTATCGATGGCAATCTAAATGGTGCAGTGTATGCTGATTTCCTACGTAATGTTCTACCGATGTTACTACAAGATGTTTCACTGCATGATAGAATGTCGATGTACTTCCTACATGATGGATGTCCGGCACATAGATCGCGTGCGGTTGAAGCGGTATTGAATACCATATTTCATGACAGGTGGATTGGTCGTCGATGCACCATACCATGGCCCGCACGTTCACCGGATCTGACGTACCCGTATCGTAAGTAGGCAGTCTAGGATTTTATATTGGTAACGTCATGTAGCGCTCTGTATGAAAATCACTGGCTGCGATGTGTGCAGTCTGTGGCTGGGTGGCATTGTTGTAATATTCGCTATTGTAATGTTGGGCTGTTGGCTGTTAACAGCGCATAGCGTTGCGCAGTTGGAGGTGAGCCGCCAGCAGTGGTTGATGTGGGGAGTGAGATGGAGGAGATTTGGACAGAGACAGTAAATATGTAAGACTGGATGCCATGAACTGATATATATATATTATGACTTTTGAACACTATTGAGGTAAATACACTCCTGGAAATTGAAATAAGAACACCGTGAATTCATTGTCCCAGGAAGGGGAAACTTTATTGACACATTCCTGGGGTCAGATACATCACATGATCCACTGACAGAACCACAGGCACATAGACACAGGCAACAGAGCATGCACAATGTCGGCACTAGTACAGTGTATATCCACCTTTCGCAGCAATGCAGGCTGCTATTCTCCCATGGAGACGATCGTAGAGATGCTGGATGTAGTCCTGTCGAACGGCTTGCCATGCCATTTCCACCTGGCGCCTCAGTTGGACCAGCGTTCGTGCTGGACCTGCAGACCGCATGAGACGACGCTTCATCCAGTCCCAAACATGCTCAATGGGGGACAGATCCGGAGATCTTGCTGGCCAGGGTAGTTGACTTACACCTTCTAGAGCACGTTGGGTGGCACGGGATACATGCGGACGTGCATTGTCCTGTTGGAACAGCAAGTTCCCTTGCCGGTCTAGGAATGGTAGAACGATGGGTTCGATGACGGTTTGGATGTACCGTGCACTATTCAGTGTCCCCTCGACGATCACCAGTGGTGTACGGCCAGTGTAGATCGCTCCCCACACCATGATGCCGGGTGTTGGCCCTGTGTGCCTCGGTCGCATGCAGTCCTGATTGTGGCGCTCACCTGCACGGCGCCAAACACGGATACGACCATCATTGGCAGCAAGGCAGAAGTGACTCTCATCGCTGAAGACGACACGTCTCCATTCGTCCCTCCATTCACGCCTCTCGCGACACCACTGGAGGCGGGCTGCACGATGTTGGGGCGTGAGCGGAAGACGGCCTAACGGTGTGCGGGACCGTAGCCCAGCTTCATGGAGACGGTTGCGAATGGTCCTCGCCGATACCCCAGGAGCAACAGTGTCCCTAATTTGCTGGGAAGTGGCGGTGCGGTCCCCTACGGCACTGCGTAGGATCCTATGGTCTTGGCGTGTATCCGTGCGTCGCTGCGGTCCGGTCCCAGGTCGACGGGCACGTGCACCTTCCGCCGACCACTGGCGACAACATCGATGTACTGTGGAGACCTCACGCCCCACGTGTTGAGCAATTCGGCGGTACGTCCACCGGCCTCCCGCATGCCCTCTATACGCCCTCGCTCAAAGTCCGTCAACTGCACATACTGTTCACGTCCACGCTGTCGCGGCATGCTACCAGTGTTAAAGACTGCGATGGAGCTCCGTATGCCACGGCAAACTGGCTGACACTGACGGCGGCGGTGCACAAATGCTGCGCAGCTATCGCCATTCGACGGCCAACACCGCGGTTCCTGGTGTGTCCGCTGTGCCGTGCGTGTGATCATTGCTTGTACAGCCCTCTCGCAGTGTCCGGAGCAAGTATGGTGGGTCTGACACACCGGTGTCAATGTGTTCTTTTTTCCATTTCCAGGAGTGTACATTGTTTGTTCTCTGTCAAAATCTTTCATTTGCTAACTATACCTATCAGTAGTTAATGCCTTCAGCAGTTTGAATCTTTTATTTAGCTGGCAGTAGTGGCGCTCGCTGTATTGCAGTAGTTCGAGTAACGAAGGTTTTTGTGAGGTAAGTGATTTGTTAATGTTAGTCAGGGCCATTCTTTTGTAGGGATTTTTGAAAGTCAGATTGCGTTGCGCCAAGAAATATTGTGTGTCAGTTTAAGCACAGTCATAGATAATTGTTCTAAGGGTCGTTTCACATGTCCACCCTTAGCCGAGGATACCTCACTGGAATCTTCTGATTTTTTCTTGTAGTTTGTGTAATTAGTGTAGCTTTTGCTTATTGCTAGCGCGTAATTGTAGACAGAATCTCCTTTGTAGTTGCAGTCTTTCATTGTTGTACAGTAAAACAGTTGTGGTATGCATGTAGATTTGCACCAAGTATTTCGCAGGTGCGCTTGTAATTAACTAGATATTATTTTCAGTGCTATGTTAATGTGTGATTTTTTTTTCTTCAAATTGTGCTTTTCTGTGTTATCGTGTGAAATATTGTGACAATTATGGCGTGCGAAAAAAGTAATACTAGGCTCCAAAATAAACTGAGAAATGACAGTGAAGACGAAAGCAGTGTGTTAGCGCCACCGTGTAATCAATTAACTAATGTTCGACATACTAATTTGGTAATTGTGCATAGGGAAATGGAGCGGGCGGCAAACAATGGTGTAGACAGTGAAAAAATTAGTGAACAGGGAAGCATTATCGATCGATCGGTCGGCAACGGCCCGCCTTAGGAATCGGGAATGACAGGACACAATCTTGCAAATACTGCAGATTCAGGTTTTGGGTCCTCACCGTTTTCTCAAATAAGTCAAGACACATTTTCTGCTTGTCAAAATGTGAATGTTGCCGGTGCAACTTCACTGCCGAAAAGCATTGAGGAACACGTTTCAGACACCAGTGCATTGTTATTACAGTTAATGCAAGAAATGGGACAAAGGCTACAAAAGTTAGACACAACGCTTGAACAAAATCAGAAACAAATGGGACAAAATCTTCAAAAGTTAGACACAATGGAACAAAATCTTCAAAAGTTAGACACAATGGAACAACACCAGAGACAAACACAGCAACAGTTAGACGCAATGGAACAAAATCTTCAAAAGTTAGACATCACACTTGAACAAACACGTGAAGATTTAACTACTGAGTTGCATAAAATCGAATCGAAATGTCAAAAATTCTGTAATGACGTAAAAACACAAATTTGTGAGCATTTCCAACCTACATTTTCGCGTCATGAAAATGCATTACAGAATCACGAAGCAGCCATAAAAGAACTGCAAACTATAGTTCAGGAAAATCACGACACCTTGCAAGCTAAAATTGACTCAGTTGCATCTACCGATTCAGTTACACAACTTGCAAAAACTCAGGGAAACTTAAAGGACACAGTAGATACTCTGAAAATTGATTCGGAAAGACACATGGAGGAAATTAGTTCATTATCAGAGAAAGTAGTTGAACTTTCGGATCAGCTAAATAATTTATCTACGAAGGTAGGTGATAATCTGAGTGACACAAAACCGGTAGTCTTTAATGACACAGAACAGTGCGAACAAATTAGGAAATTCAAACAAAATCAGAATCAAATTAATAAGCAACACCAAAGAGAAATCCGGGTAGTACAAGATCAGTTGACACAGTTAATACAGGAATTACATATTTTAGAGGACACTCGCGCTCCAATACGGGAAGAGGGACATAAAAATACGGAACAGCCACAAAATAATAACACAGGGCACTTCGGAAATTATGAAAGAAATTGGCAAGGTACACCGAAGTTTGAGATGGAACCGCCGAAACGACGTAACAATGACCGACATGCGACTCGCCGACATGATGATTTTGACTATAAGCTGTTCATTACTACACGTAAATTCAAAACATTTAAGAATTCTGGCAATGACAATCATCCACAAGCATGGCTCCATCAATTCTCTCATTGTTTTCCTCCCAACTGGTCATTAGAGCAGAGATTAGAATTTATGTGTGGCTATTTAGAGAATGAACCAGCTGTAAGAATGCGATCGGTCATTCACGATTGCCACAGTGAAGGAGAATTTTATCATGCCTTCCTCTCAGCATATTGGTCTCAACCTACACAAGACCGAGTAAAACATAGCATCATAATGTTGAAACATTTCGAACAGTCTGAATTTTCCAGTCTTGTGAAATATTTTGAAGACATGTTGCACAAGAATCAGTACCTGTCAAACACATACAGCCCCTTAGAACTCATCCGCATTTGCTTAATCAAATTACCTGAACATTTGCGACATATTATTTTGGTAGGACGTTGCAAAGACGACATTGAAGCTTTTCAGGGACTCTTACAAGAATTAGAAATTGACACTGACAATCGCGGAACGCGAAAACAGGAACACAACAATTACAGGTCACATTCGTCGCAATTCCGCAATGAAAGAAATAATAACTTGACACGACAAGGCTATTCTCACAACACAAATCGTGACCAAAACAGACACCACCCGTATGACAATAATTACAGGTAAAGATCAGCTCTCCGTGGTAGTGACTATCACAGAGACAATCAGAGAAACAGACAATATGGGAACCAAAATAATTATTATCAAGGGAGACAGAATAACTTTAGACGCAACGGTCCAGCGCATAGTTACGATTCTGGGAGAAATTCTCCACCGTGTGACTGACAAGTAAGAAACTATGGAATCTACCGACATGACGACAGACGATATGATCGTAACGTCAGACCTGAATTGCATCAGAACTGGCGGGATTCCAACAGGGCAGGACCCTCTCGACAAGGTGAATTTATAAAAGTTAGGTCTCCAAATCCCAATAACGACGCACGCCATCAAAGAGACAATAAGCAATGACTCATATCGCTGGCAGCCACAAAACGTACTTATGAAACTGACGACGCAGCTGCCGTAGCTAGTAATTACGTAAAAATGGAAGACATTTGGGACATCTTACTCCAGCAACACGACGTAAAACATAACAACATTGCATATCCTGTGATTCACATTACAGTAAATGACGTAAAATTTACGGCAGTACTTGACTCTGGCAGTCCCATTTCAGTAATTAGTTAAACAGTCTTTAGCAAATGCAACAAATCGAACGATTGCCCCACACTTCCGTTACGTAAGCTTAAATTACAAGGTGCAATCTTTGGAAAAAGTGTAGATGTACGCCAACAAACCAACTTAGAATTCTTTTGTCAAAGCCACAGCTTCTTTATGAACTTTCTTATTGTTACATTATTGTCGACGGAAATTATATTGTGCGTAGACTTTTTTAATGAATACAAAGCAATCTTAAACTTTCACGATGCTGAAATAAGTTTAGAGAAAGAAGGTAAGTCAATAGCTTTGAAATTTGGAGATTGGCTCTCAAACCATGACGAAGAAATTAATCGGCTTTACCTCCTGTTAGACAACAGTATGGAATTTTCGACGGAACTTGACACTAACAATCACTCTGAAAGTACTGACGGGGATGATATCGATGGCGCATTTGATACTAGTGAGTTAATTCAGAACAAAATTCAAACAATTGAGAATTGTAATGACACTGATAGGCAACACCTTTTTGAGATTTTACAAGCACATTCCACAGTTTTTACTCACAAAACAGGAACAATCAAGGGATTTCAATACCAATTTCGTGTTTGTGAGCATACTAAATTTTGTGTTAGACCATACATAATTCCGGCACATTATAGGGACCGTGTTAGAACAGAAAGACAATCTATGCTTGACGAGGGCATTATTGAGCCTGCAGTAAGCTCATACAACAATTCATTACATGTTGTTGAGAAGAAAAATGGATCGATCAGGCTTGTCTTAGATTCGAGACAAATCAATACTATCATTATTCCTGAAACAGACAGGCCGCAAACATTGGAAGAACTTCTTCAAAATTTTAATGGTGTAAAAGTGTTGTCTTGCATTGATCTCAGATCCAGTTTTTATCAGATCGAACTTCATCCAGCATGTAGAAAATACACAGCTTTCCTTTGTTTCGGCGATTGTTATCAGTTTCGGAAACTTCCTTTTGGTCTGAACATTTCTTCAGCAGCATTCATTCGCGGGCTAAATTCCATATTACCTGAGTTCTTAAAACGTCACATATTCTGATAGCCGAAGCCTCATGGGAACAACACAATCGCATCCTCAACAGCGTGTTACATATTTTTGCAGAATTTGGAATTACAGTTAACTTGGAAAAGTCTGAATTCGGTAGGACAAAGGTGAAGTTTTTGGGACATATTATTTCTTCTGAAGGCATTCAGCCGGATCCTGAAAAGTTAGAAGCAATCAGAGCCATTCCAGTTCCATCCACAAAAAGACAAGTCCGCAGTTTTCTAGGTCTCGTAAAT
Organism: Schistocerca serialis cubense; assembly: GCF_023864345.2. Taxonomy (NCBI): domain Eukaryota; kingdom Metazoa; phylum Arthropoda; class Insecta; order Orthoptera; family Acrididae; genus Schistocerca; species Schistocerca serialis. The sequence goes on from NC_064645.1 coordinate 431,304,629, forward strand.
TTTTACCGTCGTTTTCTGAATATGCAAATTCTTGCTACACCAAAGCTTCGTTCTCTCACTGGAAAAAATACTATTTGGAACTGGGACGAACAAGCACAGTTGGAATTCAATTCTTTGAAAGAATCGCTACTTAACGCGCCAATACTAGCTCATCCAGATCTGTCACAAGATTTCTGCCTTAGCACAGATTCTTCTAAAGTCGGTCTTGGTGCTCACTTATTTCAAGAAGCCATAGAAAATGACACTACTGTTCAGAAAACCATTGCTTTTGCTAGCCGAGTGCTAACAAAATCTGAAAAAAATTATTCCGTTACTGAATTAGAAGCTTTAGCTATCGTTTGGGCATTTAACAAATTCCGTTTCTTTCTTTCTGGTAAGCACGTAAAAGTATACAGTGTTCATCGTGCATTACAATTTCTTATGTCTTCAAAATTAAATCATGATAGGTTAAAACGTTGGGCATTGTTTCTGCAAGAATTCCGCTTCACAATAGTCTACATTCCCGGCAAGGAGAACATTGTTGCAGACGCACTGTCACGCGCACCGGCTGGGCTTGAGAAAAGTAACACAGAAGGCAACCTCGCGAAAAATTTCAGTATTCTTTACATTCAGAAAGTCGCCTTTGAAAACTTCATCACCACATCTTTAAAGGACATTGCTCATGAACAAGATAAAGATCCGATTTGGAAAGACATCAAAAGCAAATGGCATGAAAAGACACACACACAGATTCGGCATTATTATCTGGTTAGAAACAACATACTGTTCAAACGCAGCACTGTTGATGACAAGCTATGGGTACTTTGCATTCCAGATGATTTTGTTAATAAGCTCATTTGGTACATTCATTTCAGCTACGCACATCTTGGTCCACGAAAATGTTATCATATTCTTCAGACGACTTGTTATTTTAACAATATGGAAAAGAGAATTCGAAGAGTCTTGTCTATTTGTAAACTTTGTCAAAAGGCGGAACCATCTACTATCTCACATCGTGCTCCGTTGTCTCCTATCATTCCTTCTAAAGTAAAAGAATTTGCTGCTGTTGATCTCTTGGGACCCCTCGTCAGAACATCGAATGGATTTTCGTACGCTCTAGTCGCTGTTGAACTTACTTCAAAATTTGTTTCTTTCACTTCGTTACGTAAAGCCACTGGACGGTCTGTATCCAACGCCTTTGTTAAAAATTTCTTACGTGAAGTTGGCCATGTTGCTAAAGTCATTTCAGATAACGGACCGCAATTCAGATCTGCTGTTTGGTCACGCATGCTTCGGAATCATAAAATCAAACCTATTTTTATTTCATTGTACTCACCACATTGTAACCCGTCTGAATGGATTATGAAAGAAATCAATAAGCTTTGCAGACTTTATTGTCACAGAAAGCATCAGCATTGGGACAGATATTTACACTTACTTCAAAATGTGCTGAATGAAATGCTTCATGCCCACTGCTTTACCACCTACTCTTGTACTGAAGAATGAAGAACCACCGAACAGAATCAGAGAGCTTGTACCTTTCCCGAATACACGTAAACTTCGACACAAAGACATAATTGATTTGGCTATTAAAAATATAAAATCTGCAGCAGACAAAAGGAGAAAACTATACGGTAAAGCAAATGCAAAGAAATTATATATTGGTCAGAAAGTTCTCATTAAAGCTTATTCATTGTCACATAAGAAGAAACACTTGAGTCACAAATTCTTTCTAGTTTACAATGGACCTTACAGAATCCGACGTATACCACATGATAATTGCGTTGAAGTTGAAACTCTGCGTACTAGGAAGAGTAAAGATTTACACCACATTTCACATGTAAAACCGTTTGTTGAAAGATAATTTGCTTTTTAACTTTGTCTTTGCCATAAAACTTTTCACTTCACATTTCTAGTATGCTTTGCCAGACTTGAGAAACTGTTACCATGCAACAATGTTTGAAGTTAAATATCCAGTCAAGAACCTGGGCAACTTATTTAGACAGTAATTACGAATGCACTGTTATAGTGAACAGATGACACAGTGTTGTACATTCATGCAACAAGTTGCACGATTACGTAACGATTATCAGGCTTACATACTTAGAACTTATACTGCTAATGAGATTTTAATGCAACATTTTGGTTTACTTGAAAAGATACTCTTTATTTGAAGTGCATTCGGTGAGATTAAAGATGACTTAGCATTTGGTTTCTTTGATAGCTACACGATTATATCACGACGCTATTAATGTGTGACACAATTTACATTGTTGCTCTTGCAGTGTATCTGTTTTATATCTGCACAGTTTTTTTGTATTATTGTGGAAAGTAAAACATGTTTTAGTAGTAACTTTTGTGGCATAGCTACAATGAGACAGCCTTTTTCGTAGCACAACAATAGGTCACATTATAGTACTTTCTTGATCACGGTAAGGTACATAATAACTACGATATATCTACGCAAAGCGTTTCACTTTCGTTTATGATGAGGTAAGTACATTGACTTCAGCAGAACTTTGCTTACAGAGGACGATAACTGCGATACTTCCACAGAATTATCTTACAGCAAGACGCACATTTAGCGCTACAGGACACGCATTTGAGTGATTAATTTTGTACTTAAACCATTTATTTTTCAAGTTTTTTGAATTACAAAGAAAGTTTTCCGTGATACATTTCATTCCATTGCTGTAATCTGTAACACCTGAGGGTATAATTACATTAATCCTCAGGGGGGTACACGCTTACTTTGTGTACCATGTGTTTGCCAAGCACAAGGAGCCCTAGCTAATATGGTATTTGCTTATACAACTTTACACATCGGTACCATATTCCTCTAACACAGAATTACACAGATATCTGATTATTTAACAGAGAAACAAACATTTACTACGTCAGTGACACATGTTTACGTAATTACACAATTGGATACCTTCACACTTATGAAATTGTTGATTGTCTGTATTTTTTCGGAACCATTGTGACACTATGAGAGCTTGGAATGATGTATTTGGTATGGGATTATGATTTTTAAAGTACGTTTGAGGTAGATGACACTATTTAAATGAGCAGAGAATTTTTTTTAGGTTTTGAAATTATTGCAGAGAGCTACGACGTTTTTGAGATTTGACTGAGGTGTGATGATGATATTATTATGATGACAATGTGTATTATGCTGTTGAGGTATGTTTATGATCAATAAGCTGATGCTATATGAGGAATTTGATTATGCTATGTATTTATTATGATGAAATATTGAAGAAGTGTCGATGAATATGTATATGTGTAATAAGGTAAGAAATAATGGGTAGTGGTTAGGGACTCTGACTTGTGAAAAAGGGTGTTGGAAACCGAGAATCGAATTTTGAAATGTGTGTACATGCGTGAATGTATTACAATCCTGTCGAATTTTGTTTCTACAGATTTGCAACGCAAACTCCTGAACTGTGAAATTTTTATATGAGACTGTCACTGTAGTGCAAACTGGTGTCGTAAATATTTCGGTAAGAAAGTTAAGTGACCCCCTTCACGTAATGCGTCATGGGCACCCAGCTGCGCGACAGTCGCCTGGAAAAAAGCCATTAGTGTGTGCCTTTCAGAGGCACAGGTAGAAAAAAGGAAAAGAGGCTATTATCCTTGCTATTGACATTCCTTTGTAGAAAGCATCGCAAATATGACACACTCATACTTGAAAACATATGATTACACTGTGGTGTTCTTAATTTATGATATTTACTAAAATGCCTAATGAAATGATGAGAAACATTTTATATCTATTGTCTATGCAGTTGAGAGATTGCTTATTTTGTTTAATATCTAGTTTCTAGTTGCACTGCAGCATTGGCTAAAATAAAATTTTGTAGATGTACTAATATAAATATTTTATGCTTACAGATCCAGTAAATAATAGCTTTACAATCTACTTCAAAAAAACGAGGGAGTCAAAAAGACATTTCCCTTCACAGGAATTGCATACATAATTTTTGTCAATGACTGGGTAACTTATTTAGTAGTGTAAGTTAAGGTGATGCATCACCCTAGTATTAAGATGTGACATAGGTATTAAACATGGCCATTTTTACTGTAATATTTTTTCTGCTTGAGCTTTGTCATGTTTAGATGTAAGTTACTGCATTTGCTGCTGCTGTTTGCCAGGCATAGTGCTACTAAATTTCACTTTGTATTAGTCTGTTAAGCCAGTTTTACTACTGATTTATTTTTCTTGTTGCTGCATATTGGCTCATATTAGTTGTAATGTTGCATTTGCTTGCTAATTTAGATTTACTGTAGCTTGCTTTGCCAATTTCCATTTTTTTGTCATTGCTGTTTGTGTTAATTGTTTTGTGCTGCTGCATTGCCTCATCCCTTAGTTTAGCATCTGAGCTCAGTAGATTAAGTTAGCTTAAGAGGGGGTAGACTATATAAGAGAATGAGTTGCGGTGAATTGAAAGAAATGCATTGAGAAGGTATACGAAAAAAGTACGGACAGCAGGTATACATAGGACTTTTTGGAAATAATGAAGAACGAAGGGAGATCTCCGAGAAGTAATGAAAGTTTTGTTTGCAAAATACTGCAGTAAAACAAACCCTGTCCTTTCCTTGTGTTATCCCACTATGTGTTTGTACCCTTGGGTATTTGTGTTCTTCCTGTCTTTGTGTTCATCTGATGAGAGTTACGTTGTAGAATTTTTCTGATAATATGTTATTTACTTTGTAACATTGTTTAGACATTATTAATTCTGTTTTGTTTTAATGCTGATGTGTGAAGTTGATGTTTCAAAAGTTATTCTGATCTTTTATGTATTTATTTATGTCATAATTCCTGTAACACTGATGTATATGATTATTTCGATTCTTTTTTAAAGCCCGTATTACTACAAATGTTATCTGTATTGTTATGTTCTTTAATGATGTATTTTGTACCTTTGTTATTGTATTCTCATGTTAGAATATTGTAATTGACACCAGTTCATCAAATTAAGTAACTTGTAAGTTACATTTCACTGCACACGTTTCTGTTGGTCATAGTATATGGCCAATATTTGAGAAGTATGGACTGATAGTGTTTGCACATGTGTTAATAATTCAGCAAGGGACTGGTTAACAGCATTGCTGGTTCTAAGGACAATTAAAAAAAAAAAACTTTGTGAGTGCACAAGTGGTGGTTTATGGACTTGCTATATTCTCCGCAAGACTCTTCGATGGTGATTGTGCACCTGCACAGTCGCAACAGATGGCTGCTGGCCATGGACTTCAGTGGGTCTGCATCTTTGATGGCCCACCTATACCATTATTCGTACAAGGACTGCAGTGGGTCTGCACCTCTGGTGGCCCACCAATACCATAATCTCTACCAGGACTACAGTGGGTCTGCTCTGTGATGACCTACCTACCAGTATTCTTCAAAACTTCGAATGACTCTGCTGTGGGTTTGTTCTGTTGTGGCCCATTACCTTGGGGTTGGTTTTGGGGAAGGAGACCAGACAGCGTGGTCATCGGTCTCATCGGATTAGGGAAGGATTGGGAAGGAAGTCGGCCGTGCCCTTTCAGAGGAACCATCCCGGCATTTGCCTGGAGTGATTTAGGGAAATCACGGAAAACCTAAATCAGGATGGCCGGACGCCGGATTGAACCGTCGTCCTCCCGAATGCGAGTCCAGTGTCTAACCACTGCGCCACCCCGCTCGGTGGCCCATTACCAGTCTGCATGTCAAGAGTCAGCACTGTCTTTCTGTTGGAAGGATAACACTACTTCTTCAAGACTGCATGGAAATCCACTACTTCCGTGTGCATTTTCTTTTACTGCTCAGACATTGAGAATAACACTGCTATTTTACTGTGATGAACGATCAGGACTGTCTTTATGGACTGTGAAAAATTTTTAGCTTTTGACCAACATTGTATCAATAAGTGTGTGCATTTGATATCTTTGTTATTGTAATTATGAAAAACTTCTTCACATCTGTATTGGCCACTGCCCAAAACAATTTGTAAAATTTTTTGTTGGGAGCATGGGGGCTATGTAAGTAGGCTGTCTAGGTTTTTATATTGGTAACGCCACGTAGCGCTCTGTATGAAAATCACTGGCTGTGCTGTGTGCAGTCTGTGGCTGGGTGGCATTGTTGTAATATTCGCTATTGTAGTGTTGGGCTGTTGGCTGTTAACAGCACGTAGCGTTGCGCAGTTGGAGTTGAGCCGCCAGCAGTGGTGGATGTGGTTAGTGAGATGGCGGAGTTTTGGACAGAGACAGTAAATTGGTAAGACTGGATGCCATGAACTGATATATATATTATGACTTTTGAACACTATTGAGGTAAATACATTGTTTGTTCTCTGTCAAAATCTTTCATTTGCTAACTATACCTATCAGTAGTTAGTGCCTTCAGTAGTTTGAATCTTTTATTTAGCTGGCAGTAGTGGCGCTCGCTGTATTGCAGTAGTTCGAGTAACGAAGATTTTTGTAAGGTAAGTGTTTTGTGAAAGGTATAGGTTAATGTTACTCAAGGCCATTCTTTTGTAGGGATTCTTGAAAGTCAGATTGCGTTGCGCCAAAAAATATTGTGTGTCAGTTTAAGCACAGTCATGTATAATTGTTCTAAGGGGACGTTTCAGTATTTCCTTCTGTGGGGAAAGTTGAAGGATATTTGCTATCGTGAACCACCGACAACGCCTGACAACATGCGTCAGCGCATTGTCAATGCATGTGCGATAATTACGGAAGGCGAACTACTTGCTGTTGAGAGGAATGTCGTTACACGTTTTGCCAAATGCACTGAGGTTGACGGACATCATTTTGAGCATTTATTGCGTTAATGTGGTATTTACAGGTATTCACGCTGTAACAGTTGCGTTCTCAGAAATGAGAAGTTCACGAAGGTACATGTATCACTGTGGAACAACCGAAATAAAATGTTGAAACGTACCTACGTTCTGTATTTTAATTTAAAAAACCTACCTGTTACCAACTGTTCGTCTAAAATTGTGAGCCATATGTTTGTCACTATTACAGCGCCATGTATCACAAAGCGAAAAAAGTGGTCCAACTAAAACATTCATATTTCTTTACGTAGTACACGAATATGTAATGAAATATGGGGGGTTCCTATTTTAAAGAACGCAGTTGATATCCGTTTGACCTATGGCTGCGCCATCTAGAGGGCCAACCATAGCGCCATCTGGTTTCCCCCTTCAGTTTTTTCGTTTGACGCCTATTTCATGAACTATTTGACCCGGCGGTCACGGTCAAGGGACCACCGTATATAGATACCAAACAAAGATTTTCTCAAGTGACTTAGCAATCCCATGTTAAGCTCCACACACTGCACGTAAAACCATTACTGAAATCTTAAGCTTCCAACTTTCATCTGTAATTTCTCAGTTTAAATTGAAGTGCGGCTGAAGGTCCCACAGTTTCAGAGTTCCTTTTAGGTCATGTTCCAGAGGTTTAATAAGACTGAAATGGTTTTAAACAGATGATTAATTTCCTTGACACTTCCAATAGTATACCTATTTAAAGTGTTGCAGGCCGAGTCTCAAACAGACCCTTCCAACCACCAAGGGTTATGCAGGCCCGCCATTGATGTAGTTCGATAGTGTGGCACTGCAACAGTACTGGCGCAGCACACTGCAGAGCGGCGTTCTGCCAATAGCAGTTAACTTTGTTGCCACACGGTTCAGCACAGGCTCATGACTTGCCAGACTGCACGCGTGCACAGTGTGCTGCACGTGTGCGCTCCGAGGGTCGACATCTCTCGCTTTTTCTCGGTCTTTGTCGGAAGAACTAGCTACAGCACGACATTTTATTTGGCGCTGCGGTGCGGCATTTCTCGACTGGGCGCGACAATCTTCAATTCTGCAGAATCGTGGAGTCAGCGCTGTTTATCTTCCGCTGCTCGTTCATGGTGTAAAGGAAATTCACAGGTCCAGTGGCTGTTTGCACTAAAAGAAGTAGCCTAGCTAGCTATCATCACAAGTCTTCAAAAATAAATGGGAATGACAGAAGGACGAGAGTCGTCAGTGTCTACTATGTACCTGCGTAATCGACAGGTACAGCGAACTTGCTATCTGTTGAACCGCATAACAACACCTCGCAGAAGGAATTTAAGGATTTAGTTAACAATGAAATAACAAAATGTCACAACCGATAGCCGATTTGAACAGGATTCGTTATTCTGTACATCAAGAAGCACTTTCTACTAAATTTTCAGGCAAGGAGCATGTGATGAGATTGGTGGTATGAGTAGTAAATTTCCTCAAGTAACTTGCATTATTACAATGTCAGTTGCAACTTTTTCGATGCAATTGAATCAAGAGTGCGGAGACTTTATTTATTGCTGAAAAGTACCTTAGTTAGTTCAATGACCAAATCTGCAGCGATTTTTCTATTAAAGCCCGCTATTGTTCAATTTATGAAGAAAAAGGAATGCAGGAACGAAAATTAGAACATACGAAATGGATTGCAGACCTCACATTTTAAATGAACTTGACTGGAGGAACAAGTTATGATTTGAGGGGGATGCATTTAAAAAGAAAATCCCATTGTGTAAGGGACAAATTCTTAAAAAAAAAAAAAAAAACACCGACCATTTCTTTAAACTCGCAGGCGTTTTATAAAACACGAGTTCTGATGGATTCATTGTGGCATTGAAATAATTGCAAGGGTGCTTTTTTAAACGTTTTGAGGACACTGACAGTCTTGTATCTGCTTTAGGTACCTTTTTCGAGACCGTTTGCCGTTTCAGTTGAAAGCGCTCCTGTACATGTTCAGATGGTATTGATCCATCTGTAGTACAGCTCCTATTTGATAGGTAAATTCTTTTAAATTAAATTCTACGTTGTTTTCCTCCGTAACAGTTTCAACGTCTCCGTAATGACTTTGTAAACGCGATATAATTTTCATCAATAAATGTGTCTGAAAGGCTTTTTTCAGTTATGAAACTAAATGAGCCTGTGTGATGTGGTAACATCAGTGTGACATTGTGTGATATTTTCTGTGTGTGTCTGTATGCCCACAGTTAGTAGCAGACAAAAGTTGTAATAAGTCTTTAGCCGGCCATGAATAATTAAATAATATTGGAGTTTTGTTTGTGTTTTATGTCGTTTGAGAAACTAGAAACCAGCTTGTATGCAATGGTACTGCATTGACATCTAAATGTGGTTCGTCCCCTCCCTCCCCCCCCCCCCCTCCGATCCCCATTCTTGCTCAGACAGCGTGAGGTGTCTGTGAGCAGGAAGTGTGCATGTGCGTCCAGGACAGCAGGCCAGAAACTTCTGCACACATGCAAGAATGGGCCACAGTCAGTCATAAAACGCCTGTCCAGAGGGACTGTAATTCCTTTCAGCTCAGCTGGTACTAATATTCCTTCGTCCTTCGGCATCTTGCATTCGCCTGGCACAGTCTCCGCTCCATTCACCATTTAAACCTGGCAGTAGTGAGTAGGGTTATGGTACACCCCTTATGACGAATATACAGTCAGTTGCCAAGGGGAATGTCGCACTGTTTGTGGTTCTAGGTAGTTGCCAGGAGATGTCAGCATAACGGCACAAGTGTGTTCTCGGACTTGTAGTTGAGAAGAGAACTACTTGAGATGCTGTAGAAGCATGTTTGAGCATGCTGGAGTTGGTGAAACCCTGACACACTGCTCTCGTCCCATGAGAAGGAAAGCCAAGGTAGGTATTTCGTTGCATTTAGGCACGAATTTAGCTTATGATACCTGATAGTATAATTAACAAAAATGGTTCAAATGGCTCTAAGCACTATGGGACTCAACTTCTGAGGTCATTAGTCCCTTAGAACTTAGAACTAGTTAAACCTAACTAACCTAAGAACATCACACACATTCATGCCCGAGGCAGGATTCGAACCTGCGACCGTAGCGTGTCTCGGTTCCAGACTGCAGCGCCTAGAACCGCACGGCCACTTCGGCCGGCTATAATTAATAGTAAACATTGTTATAAATGAATTGTTACGGGCAAGAAGGGGACAATGTGCCAGCATTGATGAGGAGCCAATTGATTCCTATGACGCTGATGAAGAGGATGGTGTTATTGTCATAGATCATGACTCATCATCTGAGCAGAAGAAGATGTAAACGACTAAATGTAGGAAGGACTGAGCTAATGTTAGAACAATATGTCAAAATATTGTTAACATAGCTTCTAGGCGTCACTGGTGATACCAAGCAATGTGCTATTCCATTAGAGTATATCAATCTCTTTATATTTACTGATACTATTGAACAAATTGTATTGTTTACAAACAAGCGCACAGAGAGTCAGACAGAGAGGTATTCGCAACAAAACCTTCTAAATCCTATAACGAAGCTTGAAATGATAACAGCGCGATCCTGCAATTAACAAGAACCTTCAAGACCTGTAGACTGAATTTAGAAGACCTTTTCATGTGACTGAAATGGATGAAGGTTTCTTTGTCCCTCCGAAGATTCAGATTACTCATGCGCTGTCCTCGTTTCGATGACCAAGATACTCCAACAGCAAAGAAGGAAGTACAAGTATTGACTCAAAATATAGAAGTTCTTGATCAATTTCTCCATCATTTAATAAGTTACATCGGACGAGAAATTAGGAGCGTATGACTCATTATTTTTAACTGGTTGTTGTTGTTGTGGTCTTCAGTCCAGAGACTGGTTTGATACAGCTCTGCATGCTGCTCTATCTTGTGCAAACTTCTTTGTTTCCGACTAACTACTGCAACCTACATCCTTCTGATTCTGCTTAGTGTATCCATCTCTTGGTCTCCCTCTACGATTTTTACCCTCCAGCCTGGCCTACGAATCGATTCCTTCTTCTAATCAAGGTGTGCCACAAATTCCTCTTCTTCCCAGTTCTATCCAGTACCACCTTACTAGTTATGTGATCTACCAATCTAATCTTCAGCTTTCTTACATAGCACCACATTCATAGTGCCCCTGCTCATTATGCTCGCTACTCGCGGCTTGCTGCCAGTTCCCGTAAGAGTTCGTGCACTGATTGTGTATCTGCACAGAAGAAGATGGTCAAATGACCGGTGAGCCTTAACTATATATATATGGAGACGGTATCTGTTCTTCCGGACATGTCCTCGGAAAGCTTTAAATGCAAACATTTTTAGGTTAGGCTTTACCGTGACTGTTACTGACATTAAATGAAACAACAAGTTTACTGTTACCAGTCACCTGACGGTACAACAGTAAACTTGTTGTTTCATTTAATCCTCTGAAAGCCTTGACTACGCTTACGTATGTGGTCAGAATGGTTGAAACTGATTAATAAATATATTCAAAATTATGACTCTCACACAACTCTCCGACACGGTGTACCACACCACCAAATGTCCAGCTGCTGGTGCCTGCGCGAGGCGATCAGTCGGATTTTGACCTGCAGGACAGTCCCTTCATTGATTAGACCTGGTGCAGGTCAGTATTTCTGTCAAGCGACAGTAATAGTTTTAGATTTGTCTGGATGAATCCATTCGAAAGTGATTAGTTGAGTCGCACCACGATGAATATCTACTAGGAAAGTTCACGAAGGAGTCGTGAGCCGACCAATCGAGCAAACAGTTCCAACTTAGATAAGGTTAGCATCTTTGTTGGTGCTAGTCTGTTCTTCCCACAAACAATATGTGCTGTGCAACCAGTTCAGTAGTGGTCAGCACCATAAGCTCTTTCAGATGAATCGCAAACTACATGAATCTTTGCAGAGTCACTTCCACGTGTCATACCTGTCTACCCGGGAATGTGCGACGATGACAAGTGATCAAGTTCCGAAACTTACATGTGCCAGCTTCGTTCCAGATCTGTCAGCATATCTTCTTCCAATGCAAGACCCCTCAGCCTCAAGTCTTAGGAAATTAGTTTAGCAACATTATCAACGGCTGTGAACAGACCAAGAAGGCAATAAAACAGACTGGCTGCTCGAAGTTCGTTCTTCTTAAGTGGCAATTTGTCGCTCAGGACTTCCGCTATCTTCCAGGAGTCGTTGGAGATAGAATCATCTTCAGTGTTCCAGTAGACTCCCAAGACTTGCAGTACAGGATTCGTTCCAAGGCCTTTCGCACGTCGTATTGCCTTCAGGTGTTCCGAAGTAGTCACCCATTTGGTAAGTGGCTTACTTGCAGGAAGTGCGCTGTTAGTTTGCTGGAGAAAAGTATACATCCCCCTTTCGAGGCAGGTATACAATTCTACGACCTTTCACCTTAGGTTCCATACACTTCCTGTTTATTTCATTTCTGAGTGACTTGTATTTCTGTGTTTCTGAATTTCTCTGAACATTTTTGCACTTCTTACTTTCATCGATCAACTGATGTAATTCTTCTGTGACGGAGGGAGAGAATACGTGGCATTGAGAAGGAAAGAGAGATGGATGGAGACAATCGCAGTGGGAGTCAAAGAGAGAGGAGATACGATTGGTCTGTGAGATAATTTTAGTAAAAGAGAAGAGAGATGGATGGAGATAGAAGCAGTAGGAGGTAAACGGAGAGGAGACTGTCGAAATGAAAAGTACAGATGAGTGGGGACATCACATAGGCTTGTGGTCGCGGGGAGGATGGGGGGGGGGGGGGGTGGGGGTGCGGGGTCCTGCATCTTCCCAGACTAGCGAACTTCAGAGCGTAGTTATAGAGGAAGGCATATTTTCGACCGAAATTTTTGAACTGCAGAGGTTTGGTGGAGAAAGTGGCACGACGGAAGGATACAGTTTAAGTCAGAGAGAAGACAGTGGCATTGGGACATACTGTAGATCAGTGGGAGAAAAAGGAGACCGTGGGAGAGAAAGCCAGAGGCAGATACTAAGTGTGAAGGCTTAGATGCAAAGAGAGAGTAGATTTAGAGTGTTCTGTGTTAAAAGAGAGCGAATATGTTCGCACACCAAAATGTTTCGTGAGGAAGCCGGAATGAGAAGTGAGGCAACTGGGTGCCCACTTTTCTGTCAGCCTTTTTTGAAGATGAGAATGTTCACCTTTCTTGTCCTCCGACAGGGGCATTTTTCTATTGGTTAAGAAGTTTTTATTCATTTTATGTAAACTTTATCAAAAGCGAACAAGCTTGACAGCAGCTTATTTAAAAGAAATTAACCGCAGAAAAGATGCTGGTTTCAAACAGGAGATTTAAAGTTATTTGATTCAAGAACTAGGTCCCAGAAGAATTACGTAAATGTTAAGAATAGCCTCTCTGGAGCGAGAATCGAAACCTACTCATTGTTGGAAATGTGAAGACCATTACAGGAAGGGAAAACATGAAGAGTGTTTGGAATTACTTTATATAGAGTGATCTTAATATATTTATTAGGTCATAGCTTCAAGACAGATTAATACGCGAATAATGCAGAGACACATAGCCAAATAGCATCTGTGAATAATCGATATCAGCGACAACGTTTTTTTGCTTTTCACAAACTCGCATTATCGAACTTAACCATTAACAAATAATGATATGAACCATTTCTGACCTCTTTTCCTTCGGTAAAATTGTCTGTATCACAAATAGAAGATTTAAATAACAAATTTACAATCAGTGGATGCAAGAAACGTAAATGAAAGAATATTAATATGCAGTGAGGCAACAATATTGCACACAGGCAAATAATCGCTTCAAGAAAATATTTCGTCGCTATTGTATATAGAATAATATCTCACGATAGTAAGAATTCATAGCGATTCACTTCTATGGATTGTGTTCGGTAAGTGATACAAGATTTTATTTCTGAAAACAGCTTGGTTTTATTCAGGATTCCAATACACCATATTGTTCCCACTTTTTTGGCTACAAACTCCTATTTCAACATAATGTCCATTCCGTGACTGCCTTTCGCCACCTTACCGTGAGGGCCTCTATGCCTCACTCATGCAACCATTCTTCTGGTCGACGTCGGAACCCACGTCTTGCTGCATCGAAAACCTCCCCACCATCCACGTACTGCTTCCCGTGGAGTGCTTCCTTCATTGAGCCAATCAGGTGGATGTCGGAAGGTATGAAATCTGGGCGATAAGGTGGATGAAGAAGAATAGTTCAATGACGTTTCGAGAGCTCCTATCGGGCGCGCAGGCTTGTGTGGGGCCATATATTGTCATAGAGAAGGAGAAGTTCGATTGCATTTTTGTGGCGACGGGCATCCTGAAATCGTTCCTTCAGTTTCACAGCTGCACGCGGGAGATCGGCAAGGTTTGCGCGACCTGGTTGTGATGACGACGGACGCCTCGCCCGATGACTGACCGTGCTTTTGTTCACTGTCAAACCTCCGTAGGCAATCTGCAAGCGCCTATGGATGTCTGCGACTTACTAGTTCTCCGGCCAAAGAGACTCAATTACAGCTCTCTGTTATTACTGATGCTGTTTTGAAGGCAACATATAGTACTAGCACCTGTCGGAACTCCATAAAAGTATAGGGTCTGAAGTGGGAATATTCCACGATGTTCCAAAAAAATTCCGAATTTTTTCAATCGAAATTTGCTGAGAAAAAAATGTGTTGCATTACTTATTGCACGCCCCTCGCCTATGCAGCTGATACATGAGATAGGCTGTTACCGAACAACGGAATTTAGTGCGGAATTTTTTCAAAAAAATGGCTCTGAGCACCATGGGACTTAACATCTGAGGTCATCGGTCCCCCAGAACTTAGAACTACTTAAACCTAAAAAACTTAAGGAGATCACACACAGCCATGGCCGAGGCAGAATTCGAACCTGCGACGGTAGCGGTCGCGCGGTTCCAGAGTGAAGCGCCTAGAACCGCTCGGCCACAACGGTGGCAATTTTTTTTCTTTTTCAAAGGCTATTTTTGTCAACTTCAAGAAACACAGTCGTGTCACCGAAATGACAAGTTTCTAAAGTCATCATTAGGTAGACTTATTTGTCCTAACGTTTATAAGTTTCTTTGCCCGCCGGCCGGGGTGGCCGAGCGGTTCTAGGAGCTACAGTCTGGAACCGCGGAACCGCTACGGGCGCAGGTTCGAATCCTGCCACGAGCATGGATGTGTGTGATGTCCTTAGGTTAGTTAGGTTTAAGTAGTTCTAAGTTCTAGGGGACTGATGACCTCAGAAGTTAAGTCCCATAGTGCTCAGAGCCATTTTAATAATTTTTTTCTTTGCCCTTGTCGTATTCCAGTGATTCCAATAAGTACATATTAAATTTATGACGACGATTTTTTTAGTGAGCAAATCATAAGAGAACGCACACAAAACGAGAAATCTATTTTACTTTGTATCCAAGGGTAAATCGAAGAAAGCGAAAGTAATGATAAGCAGTAGAAATGAGAACAGCAAGAAACTTAATATCGGGATTGGCGGTCACGAACTAGATGTAGTTACAGAATTCTGCTACATAGGTAGCAAAATGACCAATGACAGGGAAGGAGGACATCAAAAGCTGACTAGCAATGGCAAAAAGGGAATTCCTGCCCAAGAGAAGCATACTAGTATCAAACATAGGCGTTAATTTGAGGAAGAAATTTCTGAGAATGTTCGTTTGGAGCACAGCATGGTATGGTAGTGAAACATGGACTGTGGGAAAACTGGAACAGAAGAGAATCGAAGTATTTGAGATGTGGTGCTGCAGACGAATGCTGAAAACTGGTTGAACTCAAATGGCTCTGAGCACTATGGGACTCAACTGCTGAGGTCATAAGTCCCCTAGAACTTAGAACTACTTAAACCTAAGTAACCTAAGGACGACACACACATCCATGCCCGAGGCAGGATTCGAACCTGCGACCGTAGCGGTCGCGCGGTTCCAGACTGTAGCGCCAGAACCGCTCGGCCACCAGCGGCCGGCATTGGTTGAACTGATAAGGCAGGAAATGAAGAGGTTATGCGAGGAAAGGAATATGTGGAAAACGCTGACAGGGAGAAGGGAGAGGACATGTGTTAAGGCATTAGGCAATAACTTCCACGGCACTAGAGTGAGCTACAGAGGGCGAAAACTGTACAGGAAGACAGAGACTGAAATACATCCAGCAAATAATTGAGGACGTAGATTGCAAGTGCTACTCTGAGACGGAGAGGTTGCCACAGGATAGGAAATAGTGGCGGGCCGCATTAAGCCCATCGGAAGACTGATGTCACAAAAAAAAAAAAATAATAATAATAATAATCCGATGAGATAAAGATAGATGTTAGTAAGTGGGACTGTGCTGGGGCATTATAACCTTTAGATGACATGTGGAGCATAGATGTACGAGAGATAGGCTGCTTGACGTCGAAGTATATACTCTCAGTAACATCAAAGGCCACCAAAAAAACTTTAACTGATGGGAAAGCCGGCAGGTGGAGTCCGGGGGAAAGCCTTTGGCGGAAGTCGCAAGGGACACCAGGAGTCCCCGATGAGGGGAGGGTGGAGGGGGGGTGCAGAGTGATGGCCGCGATGCGATAGCCGATAGCGGCCTCTGATGTGCCGGCGGCCCTCCAGTCGTGCTGACACGGCCTGGGACCGGAGGACCCTCAGCCCGCAGCCGTGCGCTCAATGCAGGCACGCCGGAGCCTACTCACGCCTCTGGCGGGCCCCAGCGCACCATACTCTAGCGGCACCTCGGTTCCTCTTCCCCAGAGCTCTCTTCGAGATAGCACAACGACGTGCAACTCTGCCGGCGACAGTGACTGCGGAAGCAATAATGAGATGTCTTGAGATGCATCTGCTTCAAATGGTAGACCACTTAAGATACACTACTGACCATTAAAATTGCTACACCACGAATATGACGCGAAATTTAACCGACAGGAAGAAGATGCTGTGATATGCAAATGATTAGCTTTTCAGAGCATTCACACAAGGTTAGCGCCGGTGGCGACACCTACAACGTGCTGACATGAGGAAAGTTTCCAACCGATTTCTCATACAAAAACAGCAGTTGACCGGCGTTGCCTGGTGAAACGTTGTTGTGATGCCTACTGTAAGGAGGAGAAATGCTTACCATCACGTTTCCGACTTTGATAAATGTCGGATTGTAGCCTATCGCGATTGCGGTTTACCGTATCGCGACATTGCTGCTCGCGTTGGTCGAGATCCAATGACTGTTAGCAGAATATGGAATCAGTGGGTTCAGAAGGGTAATACGGAACGCCGTGCTGGATCCCAACGGCCTCGTATCACTAGCAGTCGAGATGACAGGCATCTTATCCGCATGGTTGTAGCGGATCATGCAGCCACGTCTCGATCCCTGAGTCAATAGATGGGGACGTTTCGAAGACAACAACCATCTGCACGAACAGTTTGACGACGTTTGCAGCAGCATGGAATATCAGCTCGGAGACCATGGCTGCGGTTACCCTTGACGCTGTATCACAGACAGGAGCGCCTGCGATGGTGTACTCAACGACGAACCTCGGTGCTCGAATGGCAAAACGTCATTTTTTCGGATTAATCTATGTTCTGTTTACAGCATCATGATCATACTGGCGTATCACCCGGCGTGATTGTATGGGGTGCCACTGGTTACATGTCTCGGTCACCTCTTGTTCACATTGGCGGCACTTTGAACAGTGGACGTTACATTTCAGATGTGTTACGACCCGTGGCTCTACCCTTCATTCGATCCCTGCAGAACCCTACATTTCAGCAGGATAATGCACGACCGCATGTTGCAGGTCCTGTACGTGCCTTTCTGGATACAGAAAACGTTCGACTGCTGCCCTGGCCAGCACATTCTCCAGATCTCTCACCAATTGAAAACGTCTGGTCAATGGTGGACGAGCAACTAGCTCGTCACAATACGTGTAACTACCCTTCATGAACTGTGGTATCGTATTGAAGCTGCATGGGCAGCTGTACAGGTGTACACGCCATCCAAGCTCTGTTTGACTCAATGCCCAGGCGTATCAACGCCGTTATTACGGCCCGAGGTGGTTGTTCTGGGGACTGATTTCTTAGGATCTATGCACCCAAATTGCGTGAAAATGTGATCACATGTCAGTTCTAGTATAATATATTTGCCCAATGAATACCCGTTTATCATCTAAATTTCTTCTTGGTGTAGCAATTTTAATGGCCTGTAGGGTTCAAATGGCTCGGAGCACTATGGGACTTAACTACTGTGGTCATCAGTCCCCTAGAACTTAGAGCTACTTAAACCTAACTAACCTAAGGACATCACACACATCCATGCCCGAGGCAGGATTCGAACCTGTGACCGTAGCGGTCACGCGGTTCCAGACTGTAGCGCCTATACCCGCACGGCCACTCCGGCCGGCGGCCTGTAGGGTAATAGACAAGAAATGTCCTTGCCGATCATCAAGATCAGTTTGAGGTATGACCCCCACAAGCACGAATACACTGTTCTATTCGTCGCCACAGGTCAGCAAACAAGCTCCGAGGGTTATCTTGAGGAACTGTTTGCATGCCTGGGATACGTGATTGCTAGTTGGATGGTGGCGTTAAAGTATACGCCTTCCCAGCGCAATTGTAGATATTTTCTGTGATGGAAAAATTAGGAGATCAGGTGAGAGGGAACACATGGCCTATAAATTTAGATTAGCAATTACCAGTGCGTAAAACAGAGGGGACGGCCTACGGGTTGATGATAGGGGAACTGTACAGAAAAGTCGCAAGCGAGCTGTTATAGGCCACAGGGTTTTCTGCCACGGAAAATGTACACAAAAAATACCACGATAGGCCGCCACCACATACACACTCACCTTGCGTCTCTCACAGAGTGAAATGAAACACCTGCAGCCGTCCTTTTGATGATTTTCAGCTGGTTTCGGTGACTGAGTTCATGATTTTCAGGCCTTATCTGACGCTGAGGGGGTGAACTCAGCGTCTTGTAACATCTGAAGATCATCGATGCATCGCTGCCGCAACTAATCGTCAAATTATTTTGTCGACTGAGAGTGTTACCTATTACTGGATGTGAGCTCAGGTTTCCACTACTTGCTTACAGGATAGCTCTTGCACCTACCATTAATATTATCAGTCAGCCTCATTTCAGGCCGGCCGCTGTGGCCGAGCGGTTCTAGGACCTTCAGTACGAAACCAAGCTGCTGCTACGGTCGCAGGTTCGAATCCTGCATCGGACATCGCTGTGTGTGATATATATATATATATATATCAAACACATGTTTCAGCCCTGGAAGCTTTTCTTACTGTATCGAATCGATATGCTCTTATCTTTAGCTCTAAGATGTTTGACAGCGAACGCAGCTCTTTCTGGCATCCTCTGGAGGGCCCATTTGCTGGAGAACATAAGGGCTGAAACTTCCTGGCAGATTAAAACTGTGTACCAGACCGAGACAGGAACTCGGGAACTTTGCCTTTCGCGGGCAAGAGCTCTATCAACTGAGCTACCCAAGCACGACTCACAACACGTTCCCACAGCTTCAGTTCTGCCACTACCTTGTCTCCTACCTTCCAAACTTCACAGAAACTCTTCTGCGAATCTCATTCTGGAAACATCCTCCAGGCTGTGACTAAGTCATGTCTCCGCAATATCCTTTCTTCCAGGAGTGAAAGGTTCGCAGAAGAGTTTCTGTGAAGTTTGGAAGGTAGGAGACAAGGTACTGGTAGAATTGAAGCTATGGGGACGGGTCGTGAGTCGTGCTTGGGTAGTTCAGCTGGTAGAGAACTTGCCCGCGAAAGGCAAAGGTCCCGAGTTCGAGTCTCGGTCCGGCACACAGTGTTAATCTGCCAGGAAGTTTCATTTCAGCGCACACTCCGCTGCAGAGTGAAAATCTCATTCTGGAAACGTAAGGGCTGTTTGAGAGTTAGTATGGTGATGGGAGAATCAGCGGAGCAACGAAGCGTCAAGGAGGTTTTTTGCCACCACCCACCTGTCTCTGTGTTTGCGCAAACTGGGAAGGACATGCAGGGGTCATGTGAGCCAGAGTTTGGTTGCAGTGCCGAGGAACCTCGGGAATGGATTATTAAAAACGCTGCGAGCTGTCAGATGCTTGTGTACCGGAATCTGTAGACGCTCTGGTTCTGTTTATTAGTACTGAAATCCGTGCCTCCATGGAAATTGCAAGCTGAATTGTATGAGAAGAATGTATATGTTAAAAAGATCTGCTAGCTATTTTAATTAGATCTTTGTATATTGAATCTTATCGAATGTCTGATATGTGAATTTTATGTGTCCGGGCGCTCTTAATTTGGATTAATATTCGCGTCCGCCTCTACAAGGAAGTTTGTTGTTAAGTTCGTTGGCAGTGTATTATTTGTGTGTATAAGTGCTTCTACCAGCATGTTATTAATTCTCGGCTCCCTTGAGGCAAATAACTACCAGCTCATATTAGTTCTGACTGACGCTATTAATTGGTATTTAGTATTATCACAGATTGTCTACACCTGGTGTGAAAGTGAATATTTGTGTGGGGCGAATGTTATCCGGCTTAGTGTTAAGAACCGTGTGGCTTAATTTCAACATTTAGGATAAATGCTGTGCTCAATTTGTACTTGTCGTTTGGCGGAACATTAACCATCTTTCTGGACTTTCCCGCACTATGTGTTACTCATTGAGAGTAATGAACTGCTTATTCTGCTTCAGATCATGTATCTCTTGTGTTTATTTTATTTAAGTGGTTCATACGGAAATTTTAGTGTGTTTTAGGATACATTGTTCGTTCTGAACTTGGCTTGGACTTTGTACGTAGAATTTGAAGCAATTCTGTCAGGTTTGGTGTAATCATTTGTTCCAGCAGGATTTGGTATAATTATTTAATTCATAAATTTTCTTAACCAAACTGTAAGTGGCCTCTTAAATTTTTTGCTAACTTTTCAGAACACTGTAATAAATTGCTGTGACTTGAGCATGCACTTATTGGAACTTATTTGTGCTGCAAGGAATTTGGTTAAGACTGCTTGAGCTCTGACACCGTTGCTGTTTACCGATCCTTGTCAGGCCCATTCATTCTGGGCCCAGTCATCTTACACAGCCAGCTGTTTATGCGATTCTGTTCATAAGCCTTGGGCCACAAACGCTCGCACGGTCATCTGCCCTATTTCTTCCAAGCGGCACCGTAGCCACTAATGCTGCTGTTTAAAGTTAAGTTGAAATTTTAGAGCACTTCTGAGTCATTCTGTTTGTTAATTAAAAGAAGCTAACTTTTTGTAACCTTATTTCTTCCTGAAGTTACTTAAACATTTCACTGGAGTTTGAGGTTCTTATTTAATGTAAATTTTAATTGTTTGAATATTATTGCAAGCCTTTTGTAGCTGTTTATACACTCCTGGAAATGGAAAAAAGAACACATTGACACCGGTGTGTCAGACCCACCATACTTGCTCCGGACACTGCGAGAGGGCTGTACAAGCAATGATCACACGCGCGGCACAGCGGACACACCAGGAACCGCGGTGTTGGCCGTCGAATGGCGCTAGCTGCGCAGCATTTGTGCACCGCCGCCGTCGGTGTCAGCCAGTTTGCCGTGGCATACGGAGCTCCATCGCAGTCTTTAACACTGGTAGCATGCCGCGACAGCGTGGACGTGAACCGTATGTGCAGTTGACGGACTTTGAGCGAGGGCGTATAGTGGGCATGCGGGAGGCCGGGTGGACGTACCGCCGATTTGCTCAACACGTGGGGCGTGAGGTCTCCACAGTACATCGATGTTGTCGCCAGTGGTCGGCGGAAGGTGCACGTGCCCGTCGACCTGGGACCGGACCGCAGCGACGCACGGATGCACGCCAAGACCGTAGGATCCTACGCAGTGCCGTAGGGGACCGCACCGCCACTTCCCAGCAAATTAGGGACACTGTTGCTCCTGGGGTATCGGCGAGGACCATTCGCAACCGTCTCCACGAAGCTGGGCTACGGTCCCGCACACCGTTAGGCCGTCTTCCGCTCACGCCCCAACATCGTGCAGCCCGCCTCCAGTGGTGTCGCGACAGGCGTGAATAGAGGGACGAATGGAGACGTGTCGTCTTCAGCGATGAGAGTCGCTTCTGCCTTGGTGCCAATGATGGTCGTATGCGTGTTTGGCGCCGTGCAGGTGAGCGCCACAATCAGGACTGCATACGACCGAGGCACACAGGGCCAACACCCGGCATCATGGTGTGGGGAGCGATCTCCTACACTGGCCGTACACCACTGTTGATCGTCGAGGGGACACTGAATAGTGCACGGTACATCCAAACCGTCATCGAACCCATCGTTCTACCATTCCTAGACCGGCAAGGGAACTTGCTGTTCCAACAGGACAATGCACGTCCGCATGTATCCCGTGCCACCCAACGTGCTCTAGAAGGTGTAAGTCAACTACCCTGGCCAGCAAGATCTCCGGATCTGTCCCCCATTGAGCATGTTTGGGATGGATGAAGCGTCGTCTCACGCGGTCTGCACGTCCAGCACGAACGCTGGTCCAACTGAGGCGCCAGGTGGAAATGGCGTGGCAAGCCGTTCCACAGGACTACATCCAGCATCTCTACGATCGTCTCCATGGGAGAATAGCAGCCTGCATTGCTGCGAAAGGTGGATATACACTGTAATAGTGCCGACATTGTGCATGCTCTGTTGCCTGTGTCTATGTGCCTGTGGTTCTGTCAGTGTGATCATGTGATGTATCTGACCCCAGGAATGTGTCAATAAAGTTTCCCCTTCCTGGGAAAATGAATTCACGGTGTTCTTATTTCAATTTCCAGGAGTGTATTTGGCTTAAACTTTGTCTCATTTGACTTTTTTCTTACTGTTTGGCAATCGTGACTGCGCGCGAGTTACAATTGGCATTTTATACCATCACTGATTATTGTCCAGTATTCAGATTTATTGCTGTTTTATTAAATTTTTAAGGGGGCTAATGTAATTCAGTCTGTGTGAAATCTTTTCAGAAGACCCTGTGTTGCATTAATGTATACAAACACAAGAGAAGTTAATTTTTAAAAGCCATTGGGTAGGGTAAAAACCGATTTATCAACCTTATTAAAATTGACATTTCGTGGAAATCGGGTTTTCTGCCGGATATCAGCGTCTTCCAAACACGATATTTCGACGTCATTACTTGACGTCTTCATCAGGTGTTCCCTGAGACTGGCTGCTTGCTGGACCGGGTCGCATATTTATGCCTGCCCGGTGCCTGGTGTTCTGTTTGCCGTTCCCTAGTCGGTCCGCGCCCGCGAGTCGCGCTGCCCTGCCGCTCTAGGTGTTCCCTATTCCGTCCGCGCCCGCTCTGGCCGCCTCCGACTGCGGCTGAAGCTTCCTGGTCGAGTAAGCGTTGCAGTGCAAGCAGGACCAAGCTACTCAAGCGAAGGGTGTGGCGGATCGGCGCCAGGCGGGACGGGCTCGGGCGACCGAGTCCGCCCCGTCTGCGGCCCCATCCGGCCCCCCACGTACGACGACGCAGCAAACGACAATGGACCACGAGACGGCATATTCTAGGGAAACAGGCCCGCTTACAGCGGCGCAATTGTACGTCATCCTGCACCGAATGTCACGGGATACTGATTACCGGGAACGAGCAGCCGACGAACGAGCTCTCCACTTGTTCCACCAGTACCTCAAGTCACTCGGTTGCGTGGTCAATGAAGAGGAACGAGTACCGTCGGGAGCCCTGACAGGCGTGTTGAATACAGACGACATTGTTCTGTCAGCGGCGGCCCCGATGAGTGTTGCGCCACCAGTCCCAGTTCCAGAAGAAACTGGTGCACTGCTGGCTGCCAATCCGGTCTCTTCCAGTGAAGAGGCCACACATATACCGGAGACTGTAGC
Source organism: Schistocerca serialis cubense (assembly GCF_023864345.2). Lineage (NCBI taxonomy): Eukaryota > Metazoa > Arthropoda > Insecta > Orthoptera > Acrididae > Schistocerca > Schistocerca serialis. Next base: position 431,328,229 of record NC_064645.1, read on the forward strand.
GCCAGGCGTGACGAGAGAAGACGTCACCGTCCTGCCACGTGACGACACTATCGTAGAGGCCAACCTTGGCGACCTGCTCGAGGCGGAAGCCATGACAACACCCCAGCCCTCCAGGAAGAGGCCGGCAGCAATGGAGGAGGACGACTCCTCCACATTCTCTCAGTCTGCCTGCAGGAGAAGCCAGAAGGTCAAATGCCAAGGTCAAATGTGTCGGGCGAGACCTATACCGGGCTTCCACCATGGATGACTACCGTGCAGCCATGACGATCATTGAGACCGACAAGCTACACTGCTTTACACATAATGCAGAGCCCGTGAAGCAGCTGGTTTTCCGCCGCCTTCCGCTGAAAATGGAGCCCTCGCACCTCAAAGAAGAACTGACGGGGCTGGGCTACATGGCCAGCTCCGTGACCATCATGAAGTCGCCCAGGACGAGGCGAGATATGCCTCTTTTCCTAGTTGTCCTCCCAGACAACTTCGAAAATCGAAAAATCTTCCAGCTGCAGATGGTGGCCCGAATTTGGGTGGAAGTGGAGCCGCTCAAGGCCAAGGGGAGGCGCGCCCAGTGCTTCTCCTGCCAGGGCCTTGACCACGTGGCTCGCTACTGCTCCATGCCGGCCCGCTGTGTCAAGTGCGCCGACTCCCACCAGAGTCGGGACTGTACGAAGAAGAGAGAGGAGGCGCCAAAGTGCTGCAACTGTAGCGAGCCACATGTGGCGAGCTACAGAGGCTGCGCTGCATTCCGCCGCCGCCCACGGCAGAACGGACGATCAGCACCTGCCAGGAAGGTGCGACCTGGCACCAGCTACGCCTCCGCCACCAAGGGGGAGTCCGCTGACGCCACCACGAGACGACAAGCGACCTTCCCGCCACTTCCGCCACGGGACTCGAACGAGACCGCACCATCCACCGCGCCTGGCTCGTCAGCCCCACAGGCTGCCTCCCAGGCCGACCACCACCAGGGTGGACGACGCACTGCCCGACCAGTCAACACTCCCGCACCGCAGGCTGCTGGGCGCGCGGTCCAGCAAACGGACTTGACGGCGACGCCGCGCCCGGCCGTCCCCGCGCCCGCCGCTGCGGCTGTACCTGCACCATCAACAGGACCAGGAGCCGCAGACCTGGGAGCCCTTCTGGGCTCCCTCTCTGCCCTGCTCCAACAACTGCCCGTGCTAGTCACGGCAGTCACGGAAGCCCTCCAGGCTGCTACCGTCACCATGAAGCCGCACCATGGATAATCCACTCATCCATGGACTGACCATTTGCAGCTTCAACGCAAACAGCCTGTTCCCCAACAAGGTGAGTTTCGCCAGTTCACGCAGGACGAGGCCATTGACCTCTGCCTGGTCGGCGAAACTCACCTTAAACCTGGGGTCCACGTGTGTGTAGCAAACTATGTTTGCTACCGCAATGACAGGCCAACAGCCGGCGGTGGCACCGCCATCTATGTACGTGCATCACTCAGGCACCACCCGGTGCAACTTCCGTACCTGGCAACCCTGGAAGCCACTGGGGTGACGGTCACCATGACAGCCGGGCAGATAACATTCGTGGCAGTATACAGGCCACCACGCGGACACCTCCAGGAGGCGGACATCGACACGCTGCTGACAGGTGGGGGTAGGGTGTTCATTGCGGGTGACTTCAATGCGAAGCACCCGGAATGGAACTCCCGCCTCACGAATGTCAGTGGCAGCCGAATTTTTCCCGCGCTGCCGCGAGGACCGGCGCCCTGATCCTCGGCCCACTGGAGCCCACAATCTACCCGGCCAGGGGACAGCCGGATGAGCTCGATGTCGCAGTCATTAAGGGCATCGGGCACCACACGACCGCCTCCACATGGTGTGCACTGTCGTCAGACCACCTGCCGGTGGTCTTCGACATGGATGTCGCCGAAGCCACGCTGCCACCACGCCGACAGAAGTACCGGCGCATGGACTGCAAGCGCTTCCAGGAATCGATCGCGGACACAACCGATCCCGACGCAGTGGGCGCGGACGCCGCTCTGCGTGTCCTCTCCCGCCAGCTACTGCACGCAGCCGACGCAGCCACCCCCCCCCCCCCCCAGCCACAGGGGCCCAGGGACTTCTCCCGCAACCTACCGCCCCTAATACGGGAAGCAATCAGGGAGAAGAACAGGCTGTTCCGGGAGTGGCAGCTCACCCGCCAACCCGCGACGAAGCGACGCCTCAACCGCATGTGGAGAGACATCAAAGCAGTGGCTGAGGTGCACAGGAACAGCGTGTGGTCGGCCTTCGTTGCCTCCCTCAACCCAGAGGACGGGAGCATCTGGCGCACGGTGAAGTCGTTCCTGCGCCGACGACAGCACATACCACCAATACTGGTTGGGCAAGACGTCGTCTGCAGCCCAGACGGCAAAGCAGGTGTCCTGGCGGACCAATTCCAATCGTCATTCACCCCGGTGGATGACTATCTGGATGAAGACCACATCCAGCGGGTAGCCGAGCAACTCCCAGTGTTCCTGGAGGCAAGGGACGACGGAGACGTCATCGAAGCCATCTCCGAGGTGGAGGTGGCCGCACAGCTGGAGGCGCTCAATACTAGGAAGGTCGGAGGCGCTGATGGGGTCACCAACCACCTGCTGAGGAACCTTCCAGCAGGGGCCCATCCGCTGCTGGCGGGTATCTTCAACCAGGTCCTTCGCTCGGGTATCTACCCCTCTGTGTGGAAACATGCAGAGGTGGTGGCCATCCCCAAAGCAAACAAGGACCCGCGTGACGCTGCCAATTACAGACCCATCAGTCTGCTACTGGCCCTCTCCAAAGTGTTCGAGCGCCTCTACGCCAGGCGCCTGCTTCGCCACGTGACAGCAGAAGGAGTGATACCAGATGACCAGTTCGGCTTCCGGAGGGGTCACTCCACGGTCCATCAGCTGATGCGGCTGGTGGAAGAGGCCATGCGCGCTCTGGAGACGCGGAAATACCTTGGGGCGGTGTTCCTTGACGTTTCCAGGGCATTCGACTCCGTGTGGCACGACGGCCTCGTGTACAAACTTTTTGTGCACGGGGTCCCGACGTCGCACGGGGTCCTACTCCAGTCGTATCTGGCCGACAGGACTTTCCACGTCCGCCTGGACGAGGGGGCGTTCACACACTGACCCATCCGTGCTGGAGTGCCGCAGGGGTCCGTTCTCAGCCCCCTGCTCTACTCCTTATTCACCGCCGACGCTCCGCGCGTGGCGCCGGTGAAGTTGGCACTCTACGCCGACGACACGGCGCTATTCATGCGGAGTATGAAGGCAGTCGAGTTGCGCTGCCTGCACATGTGGATGTGAGGCCCTTGGTGCATGGTCGACCAAGTGGCGCCTGAAATAGAATGCGGCGAAGAGCCAGGCAGTTGTGTTCACACGAAGACCACTGCCTCCAGATCTTCCACCAGTCACCATCATGGGAAGCCCCCTCCCATGGAGCAGGAATGGCCGCTACCTGGGAGTCATTCTCGACCAGAAGCTAACGTGGAAGGCCCACATCGAGGACGTCAGGGGCAGGGCAATAGGGCGCCTATGCGTTCTGTACCCTCTGCTCAACCCATCGTCTACCTTGCCTCCCCACCACGGCATCACGCTGTACCTGGCGCTGATTCGTCCAGTGCTGGAATATTCGGCCGTGGTGTGGGGCAATGCAGCCAACACACACATCAACAAGCTGCAGAGGGTGCAGAACAGGGCGCTCAAGCTCGCTCTGCGCCTACCGAGGCTCTATTCGACCGCTCGGCTACACCGCCAAACCGACATCCCCTTCCTCCGCGACCGATTTAAACAATCGGCGCGGCTCATCTATGAGCGGACTGTACAGTCCGACAATAGGCTCATTAGGGACTTGGGCCATCCTTTTCACCACAGGCCAACCGCGCGTTGGCCTGACCTGTTACGAGATTAATATCTCGTGGCAGAGAGAGGACAACTCCACCCCAGTAAACACCTCAGGCCAATTCGTACCGTGAGGAAGCCACTCCACAGATATAGGATTATGCAGGAACAGCAGTGTATGCTTAGCCTGATCCCAACACGGGTCAGGGCAGACCCGTATGGACAAGTGACGGTAACGGTGAGGCTTCCTGGTGACCCCTTCTTGGTTCGTGGCCGCAGTGTGCGGCTGTCTGAGGCTCGTTGTTGGTGTTGGAAACATATTTCCTCCGGTATTGCTTTAGCAGTTCAAATGCCGGGTTCCATTCAGTGCTTAGCTGGTATCCTGCTTCCCAGTAAATCAGGTTTTGTGCCATCTTTATCTCTATAGATTCAGTGATGACACTATCCCAGAACCTGGGGGTCTGGACCATGACCTTGGTTTTCTCATAATCCATGGAATGTTCCAACTCAAGGAAGTGTTCTGCTATTGCAGATTTTGTGGCCTGCCTTAGCCTGGTATGTCGCTGGTGTTCCTTACATCTGATTTCCACCATTCTAGTCGTTTGGCCAATGTAGGACATACCGCATTCACAAGGAATATTGTAAATGCCAGGCTTCCTTAATCCCAGGTCATCTTTGACTGTTCCAAGTAAAGCTGTGATTTTGCTAGGTGGGCAGAAGACACTCATTATGTTATGTTTCATTAGTATTCTGCTGATCTTGGCAGAAACAGGCCCTGCATACGGCAAAAATGCCAGCTTCTTGATTTCTTCTTCTTGCTCGTTCTCCAGTGTATCCTGACGTCTGGCGGGATGTAGAGCTCTGCGGATGTCCCTGGATGAGAATCCGTTGTTAGCAAACACTTTTTGATGCCAGGCTGTCAGAGTCAGACAGTGTCTTGGCTCGGTGTACGAGTGTTCTAAGCTCCCCGGTCTTTTGTGCTGGGTGGTGGCAGCTGTTGGCCTGTACGTATAAGTCTGTGTGTGTTGGCTTTCGCTACACACTGTGGCTGAAGGTGCCTCAGACAGCCGCACACTGCGGCCACGAACCAAGAAGGGGTCACCAGGAAGCCTCAGCCGCAGTCGGAGGCGGCCAGAGCGGGCGCGGACGGAATAGGGAACGTCCAGAGCGGCAGGAGAGCGACACTCGCGGGCGCGGACCGAAAAGGGAACACCAGGAGGCCACCACCGCAGATGGGGGCGGCCAGAGCAGACGCGGACGGAATAGGGAACACCTATAGCGGCAGGATAGCGCGACTCGCGGGCGCGTACCACCCACAGATGGTGTAGTAAATGCCTTCGGGTAAAGGCTACATTTCTCCCACTTGATGAAGTTAGAAGATAGTGGACTGAAGCGGGCGCGGACCGACTAGGGAACGGCAAACAGAACACCAGGCACTGGGCAGGCATAAATATGCGACCCAGTCCAGCAAGCAGCCAGTCTCAGGGAACACCTGATGAAGACGTCAAGTAATGACGTCGAAATATCGTGTTTGGAAGACGCTGATATCCGGCAGAAAACCCGACTTCCACGAGATGTCATCAGATCGCAGGGAAAGTCCAAGAAATTACATCACTTATTAAAATTGTTAAGAACGGTAGTAATAATAATTTACTCTGGCGATAACGCTGTTGTCATTGATTTCCTTCAATGGTGAAAAAAATAAAAAAGTCCTGGAAATTCCGAGGTTTACCGATCCGTCAAATACTGAAATCTCTCACAATCAGAGTTTGGAAGGAGCGATCTGTATTTTTCTTTGAAGAAACGTTCAATAGCCAGGATCTCATTCAACACTATTCTTTCTTGATGACCGGTTTAAACAGTTAAGACTGGCATCTTCTGATCATTAAAAAAATGTTTCTTTGTCCTGTTCCATTATGACTCTATCGCACGTATCATGTTGACATTATAGTGGATATTATGTAGCACATTCCCCTGCAGATTTGTTAAAAATAAAAATTAAACCAGGTTTGTCACAAATGAAAACAATACATTTAAAAAGCACGTACTGTCCAGTATAATGTCAACAACGCATGTGTGGTACGTTCATAATGGAACATGATTTATAACAACAAGATTTTTGAAGATCAGAAAATGACAGTCTTCACTGTTGAAATTAGGAGTAAATAGTACTGGATGCGATGTTCGTTGTTAAAAGTTTCTTCAAAGCGTCAGATACTATCTTTCTCTTTGGAAATGTTGCTCCAAATACTGTCTTCATTTTTCACAATATCTGTTTCACTATATGCGGGATACGAAACGCCGGAGGTGAGGCTACGTACGTATCGGAAAAGCTGCAGGTCGGAGATGCAGTGGAAGGGCGCAGCCCGGCACCTGCACCAAACGATACTGAAATGTTAGGGGCGGGATGCGATGCGGTACGTGGGGTGGCAGACAACCTGACGTCAGCACGGAGCTCTGCGAAAGTTTGAGTTGTGGCTCAGACCAGGAAGAACTCTCACAGCGCCACCACACGTACCCGGGTGCTCCCAGGGGCGATACGTAATCACGTACATGCAGCGGTGGCGAACTGTCTGACAAGGTTAACTTCATGCTTCTGTGTAAATTCTTTCACGATTCGGTTCTGTCAGTACCGTCAACTTTGGCGCACTACCCACGTCGCGGCTACGAAACTCCACCGACAGGCAGCAGACCGCTCAAGTTAAGCAAACGTAATCCAGAATACTGATACACGTTGACAGGATTCACCTAAATCCTAACATCAGTTATAAAATTGAAGTACTGAGTACAATTTCTTTGGTTCATTAACGAAGAATCCGCGGATTCTCGTAGGATAATTGGTCCAGATTTAGCAACGAAATCACTGAAAACGGGGAAATATTATCTAAGTGACAAAACTTAAACGATCTCCAAACCAATTCAGGATGAAACGTTATTTTAAACGAAGAAAACTGCTCGTATAAACGTTGTTAAAAATATTGAGAAATTCTAGGCAAAAAAGAACTATGTACTGAGTGGAGTTTGACAAGCAGCGAAACAATACTTGGGAGATGACAAACTGTGTTTTTCTGAAAAAATACGCAATCAGTGGTGATGAAAGCTTTATTGACCGTCTAGATTGCTTATATTTCTAAAGTTATGAGCATTTGCGTTTCGATCGAACTATCTTCACATCTGTAGAGATAGTAAACTTGAAATAACGTACCAGAAATTATCTACGATACACAACGCTGCAATTACACTATACCTAAAACCAAATGTATCGCTGGCCGGGGTCGCCAAGCGATTCTGGACGCTACAGTCAGGAACCGCGCCTCCGCTACGGTCGCAGGTTCGAATCCTGCCTCGGGCATGGATGTGTGTGATGTCCTTAGGTTAGTTAGGTTTAAGTAGTTCTAAGTTCTAGGGGACTGATGACCTCAGATGTTAAGTCCCATAGTGCTCAGAGCCATTTGAACCATTTTGAACCAAATGTATCTGAGTATGTCAACAGAAAGAGTAGCTTCTCAAACCCTTAAAGCAATATGCATACTATGTCGCAATACAGTACCATATTAAGGCTGCACTTGTGTTGTCAGTACAAGATTATGGATGGTGTGAACGTGTCATATCGATCATTCAGATATCTTTCCACAGTCTATTAATTTAGTGTGGAAATATGTTTTTAATTTATATGTAATAAACATATCACTTGAAATTCCCGAGATTAGTACGAAGCACTTGTCACCTACATAAAATTGCAAACTAAAGTCGAATGAAAGGTACAGATTCGTCTACTACATTCAATACAAACTTAAACGCTAGAAAATGTTTTCTAAAATTATTTCTATTATACGGAAGTGGAATGTGGACGTAAACAGTACAGACGAGAAGAGAATAGGATTTTTCGAAATTTTTGTGATGCAGAAGATTATGTGGGCAGATCGGGTACTTACTGAGGAGGCACCAGAACAAATCACGGGAGGAAGAAACTCGTAGCACTACTTAACTGATGCCGCACGCCACAAATTCCTCTCCTGTGCCAACCCCTTATTTCAGACTATCAATGGCAAGCTACGTCCTCAGTTATTTTCTGGATGTATTCCAGACAGTCTTTCTCTACAGTTTTCACCCTCTACAGACCCCTCTAGGTGCCGGCAGCGGTGGCCGAGCGGTTCTAGGCACTTCAGTCCGGAACTGCGCGACTGCTACGATCGCAGTTTCGAATCCTGCCTCGGGTATGGATGTGTGTGATGTCCTTAGGTTAGTTAGGTTGAAATAGTTCTAAGTTATAGGGGACTGATGACCTCACATGTTAAGTCCGATAGTGCTCAGAGCCATTTGAACCAATTTTTTTTTTGCTTCCATTATCAACCGCAACGGCCTCCCGCTGATAGTCACTTAGTAGCTTCTCACTTTTCTTTCCCATTCTGCTGTAAATTATACTCGTAGCAACTGGATGCATGAGCTGACAAGGTGATTGTGTGATAATTCTCGCACCTGTCGGCTTTTACAATCCTTGGTATTGTGTGAATGATGTCTTCTCCGAAAGTCTGATGTTATATGGCCACTCATACATTCCACACCAAAATCGGTAGATGTCCTGTTGCCTCTTCTCCCAAGATTTTGAAAATTCTGTGAAATGTTATCCATTTATTCTGCTTTATTCGATCATAAGTGTTCCTAAGCTCTTAAATTCATATCCTCATACTGGATTTCCTGTTGCTTCCATATTGACTGCTGTTTCTTCTTCTATCACGTAAGCAGGCAAGTCCTCCCCCTCCTGGAAGCACCCTTGCTTTTAATTTCAGCGAAAGCTGAAACTTCCTGGCAGATTAAAATTATGTGCTGGACCGAGACTCGAACTCGCAACCTTTGCCTTTCGCGAGCTAGTGCTCTACCATCTGAGCTACCCAAGCACGACTCACGCCCCCTCCTCACAGCTTTACCTCCGCCAGTACCTCGTCTTTTACATTCCAAACTTCACAGAAGCTCTCCCACGAACCCTGCAGAACTAGCACTCTTGGAAGAAAGGATATTGCGGAGACATGGCTTAGCGCCGGCCGGAGTCGCAAAGTGGTTCTAGGCGCTTCAGTCTGGAACCACACGACCGCTACGGTCGCAAGTTCGAATCCTGCTTCGGGCATGGATGTGTGTGATGTTCTTAGGGTAGTTAGGTTTAAGTAGTTCTAAGTTCTAGAGGACTGATGACCTCAGAAGTTAAGTCCCATAGTGCTCAGAGCCATTTTTGAACCATGGCTTAGCTACAGCCTGGGAGATGTTTCCAGAATGAGATTTTCGCTCTGCAGCTGACTGTGCGCTGTTATGAAACTTCCTGGTAGATTAAAGCTGTGTGCCGGACCGAGACACGAACTCGGGACCTTCGCCTATCGCGGGCAAGTGATCTACCATCTGAGCTACCCAATCACGACTCGCACCCCTTCCTCACAGCTTTACATCCGCCAGTACCTCGTCTCCTACTGTAAGTAGGCTGTTTAGGTTTTTTATTGGTAACGCCACCTCTGTATGAAAATCACTGGCTGTGCTGTGGGCAGTCTGTGTCTGCTTTGCATTGTTGTAATACTCGCCATTGTAGTGTTAGGCAGCTGGCTGTGAACAGCGCGTAGCGTTGTGCAGTTGGAGGTGAGCCGCCAGCAGTGGTGGATGTGGGGAGAGAGATGGCGGAGTTTTGAAATTTGTCATGAACTGCTATATTTATATATGATGATATCAAGGTAAATACATTGTTTGTTCTCTATTAATATCTTTCATTTGCTAACTATCCCTATCAGTAGTTAGTGCCTTCCATAGTTTGAATCTTTTATTTAGCTGGCAGTAGTGGCGCTCGCTGTATTGCAGTAGCTTGAGCAGCGAAGATTTTTGTGAGGTAAGTGATTTGTGAAAGGTATAGTTTAATGTTAGTCAGGGCCATTCTTTTGTAGGGGATTTTGAAAGTCAGATTGCGTTGCGCTAACAAAATATTGTGTGTCAGTTTAAGGACAGTCGTGTATAATTCTTCAAAGGGGGCGTTTCACTACTTTCCAAACTTCACAGAAGCTCTCCTGCGAAACATGCAGAACTAGCACTCCAGGAAGAGAGGATATTGCGGAGACATAGGTTAGCCACAGCCTGAGGGATGTTTCAGAATGAGATTTTCACTCTGCAGCAGAGTGTGCGCTGATATGAAAACTGTATGCCGGACCGAGACTCGAACTCGACACCTTTGCCTTTCGCGGGCAAGTGCTGTACCATCTGAGCTACCCAAGCACGACTCACGCCCCGCCCTCACAGCTTTACTTCCGCTGTGAGGACGGGGCGTGAGTCGTTCTTGAGTAGCTCAGATGGTAGAGCACTTGCCCGCGAAACGCAAAGGTCCCGAGTTCGAGTCTCGGTCCGGCACACAGTTTTAATCTGCCAGGAAGTTTCATATCAGCGTATACTCCGCTATAGAGTGAAAATCTAATTCAGGGAAAGCTGTTTTAACTTTCCTATATGCTGAGTCAGTCCTTCCTACAAACATTTCGATTGCTTCACAATTTTTCATGGAGCCATTTCGCCTTAGCTTATCCGCAATTCCTATTTGTTTCATTCGTAAGTGACTTGTGTTTCTCTATTCCTGAATTTCCCTGGACGTTTTTGTACTTCCTTCTTTAGTTGATCAACTGGCGTATTTTTTTCTGTTACCCATGGTTTCTTCGCAGCTACCTTCTTCATACCTATGCTTTTCTTTGCAACTTGTATGAGCTATTTCTTATCGCTGTATCTACAGCCGTAGAGAACTTCGAGCGTATCTCTTCATCCCTGATAAATTCTGTGTCTTTCCACAGTGATTGTTCCTGACTGGTCTCGTACACCAGCCCACTCTTTATCACTACTACATTGTGTCTGCTCCTGGGTGCGCCTTACAATTCAGTATCTGGTCTCAGAATCTCTGTCTGGCCATGATGTAATGTAACTGAAATCTTCCCGTATCTTCCTACCTCTTGTGATTCTTCAGCAGAGTATTCGCTATTAGTAGCTGAAATTTACTGCAGAACAGAATTAGTCTTTTCCCCCCCTCATTCTTACAACTAAGCTCAATTCTCCCGTAATCCTTTCATGTACTCCTTCCCCTACAACCGCACTCAAATCCCCCATGACTATTAGATTTTCACCCCCCCCCCCCCCCCCCCCCCGCTTTTTACGTTCTGAATTAGCCGTTCAACAGCCTTTTATAGCCTGTCCATCTCTTCATCTTCAACTATCGTTGACGATGTTGGTTTGTCGTCGGTTACGATGAGAACAACCTTATCACTGAACAGTTCAAAACAACACACCCTCTGCCCCAACTTCGTATTCACAACGAATCCTACTCCCGTTATACCATTAACTGCTGCCTGTACTCCTCTGACCAGGAATCCTTCATTCCATATCAATTCACTGATCCCCACTATAACTAGATTGAGATTTTCTGTCTTTTATACGATGGCGTCAGTTCGAATCCGGGACCGTGGACATTTTGATTACGAATGAAAGACGCAACCCCTAGATCACTATTGCAGTGCTATTAGCTGATTTAGATTCTTACAGTATTTTTCGTATTGAGGTTCACATTATAATTTAAAAATAAAAGCTTATATTTTCAAGAATATAGATTCAAATATTTACAGTATTTAATATGAATAATTATTTTTGTGTTATCTGCTTAACAAATTTATAAAACGAAAAAGGAGGGTGGGGGGCAGAAGGGAGAGGGGGAGAGAGAGAGAGAGAGAGAGAGAGAGAGAGAGAGAGAGAGAGAGAGAGAGAGAGAGAATGAGAATTATTTATATGTTCTGTAACAAGTAAAGTAAAACAAGCAAGATAGAATTTGGAAGGAAAGAAAACCTCATTATTCAGACGAACATGTTGAAAGAATTTGAAAGTTGCCTTTTAGGACTGTTATCTTCCAGTTCCTCATGTTTTATACGTGTATGAACTCGTGAGCAATTTTTGCTATGGTAATCTGCGCCCATTGGTCAATATCTATGGAGTAACCACTCTTGCTTAGCTCCGTGCTTTGTCTTAGCGATGGATTTGGGGCGAGTGGTGGCTCGCATAAAATTTTATGCGTCCAGTGAGAGAAATGTGGCCTGTGTTTTTGAAGAAGGGGCAAAGATTCTAGAGAGATCTACTCGATTCTTATCTATGCTTTATTGTGGTTCTACGGAGGAGGTGTGGCTGCTCTGATATACATTGAGAGCATAGGCAAAATATACATTCATATTGGAGGCCGGTAGTTATCAATCTTTAGGCAAACACAGCGCAAGAACGCACACGCAGACGCATACATTTAGATACAGACAGTCGTTCACGCACACACAGAAAGATTAAGAGATTCATAAATAAGAAGAAGAGAGTATACGTATCTACCAATATACATGCCTACGTTACGACAACGCGGTAAAAAATTTTCGCAGCGAAGAGGAATAAAATATTTCCATTCAGCAAGATTATAGAAAATTGCATGTTTTCGCCTCTGGACTCTATGAACTTCAGAGATGAATTTGGAAACGTGGACAGTCGTAGTGCTGCAAGGAGGACGTTGGAAGTAGGCTTTCCTACTACACTACTGGTCATCAAAATTGCTACTCCAAGAAGAAATGCAGATGACAAAGGAGTATTCATTGGACAAATATAATACACTAGAACTGACATATGATTACATTTTCACGCAATTTGGGTGCATAGACCCAGAACAACCACCTCTGGCCGTAATAACGGTCTTGATACGCCTGGACATTGAGTCAAACAGAGCTTGGATGGCGTGTACAGGTACAACTGCCCATGCAGCTTCAACATGATACCACAGTTCATCAAGAGTAGTGGCTGGCATATTGTGACGATCCCGTTGGTCGGCCACCGTTGACCAGGCGTTTTCAATTGGTGAGAGATCTGGAAAATGTGCTGGCCAGGCCAGCACTCAAACATTTCCTGTATCCAGAAAGGCCCGTACACGACCTGCAACATGCGGTCGTGCATTATCCTGCTGAAATGTAGGGTTTCGCAAGGATCGAGTGAAGGGTAGAGCCACGAGTCGTAACACATCTGAAATGTAACGTCCACTGTTCAAAGTGCCGTCAATGCGAACAAGAGGTGACCGAGACGTGAAACCAATGGCACCCCCTACCATCACGCCGGGTGATACGCCGGTATGGCAATAACGAATACACGCTTCCAATGTGCGTTCACCGCGATGTCGCCAAACACGGATGCGACCATCATGATGCTGTAAACAGAACCTAGATTCATCCGAAAAAATGACGTTTTGCCATTCGTGCACCCAGGTTCGTCGTTGAGTACACCATCGCAGGCGCTCCTGTCTAAGATGCAGGGTCAAGGGTAACCGCAGCCGTGGTCTCCGATCTGATAGTCCATGCTACTGCAAACGTCGTCGAAGTGTTCGTGCAGGTGGTTATTGTCTTGCAAACGTCCCAATCTGTTGACTCAGGGATAGAGTCGTGGCTGCACGATCCGTTACAGCCATGCGGATAAGATGCCTGTCATCTCGACTGCTAGTTATACGAGGCCTTTGGAATCCAGCAAGGCATTCCGTATTACCCTCCTGAACCCACCGATTCCATATTCTGCTAACAGTCATTGGATCTCGGCCAACGCAAGAGAGCAATGTCGCGATACGATAAACCGCAATCGCCATAGGCTCCAATCCGACCTTTATCGAAGTCGGAAACGTGATAGTACGCATTTCTCCTTGTTACACGAGGTATTACAACCACGTTTCACCAGAAACCGCCGGTCAACTACTGTTTGTGTATGAGAAAGCGGTTGGAAACTTTCCTCATGTCAGGACATTGTAGGTGTCGCCACCGGCGCGAACCTTGTGTGAATGCTCTGAAAAGCTAATCATTTGCATATCACAGCATCTTCTTCCTGTCAGTTAAATTTAGCGTCTGTAGCACGTCATCTTCGTGGTGTAGCAGTTTTAATGGCCAGTGGTGTACGTTGGAGATACGTTGGAACCACAAGTGGGGTTGAACTTTATTAGACTTTTTACTGATCGCTCAAAGAGATAATCTGATGTACTTACGTAGACTCGACTGTTTCGCTTTCCGTTAAGCGGAAAGAATGTATTACATTGTTCCATGCTTCGCTGAGCGTCTGTAAATTTTCTAACAGCTTTCCTTAGCGCGATGGTTGATTCGAACAGCATGGTGTTAACCCTTATGCTGCTGGAGAGATAGTATGTTCTGGCCTCCTTATATCACAAACTACTTTTTCAGCTGTGAAAGAACGATTCAGATTCTGACAGGACAGTAAGAACGATCGTGAGCGTGAATAATGGTTAATGGTTCAAATGGCTCTGAGCACTATGGGACTCAACTGCTGAGGTCATTAGTCCCCTAGAACTTAGAACTAGTTAAACCTAACTAACCTAAGGACATCACACAAATCCATGCCCGAGGCAGGATTCGAACCTGCGACCGTAGCGGTCTCGCGGCTCCAGACTGCAGCGCCAGAACCGCGCGGCCACTTCGGCCGGCTAAACAATGGTTAATGGTTAGCGCCTGAACACTGTTCTTGTTGTATCTCAGTGTTTGGTCAGTATTACTTGTATACAATCTCCAGTTGAGAAATGAGAAAAGAAAGGTAATGTTACGTAAGTATCTACAATAAATCCGGTGTCTGTTACAACTGCTGTTTATGACAAGGCTTCCAGCAGATATTTTCAGTACAGTGGTTAGTCTCAGGTAATGAACACACAATGAAAGTTATTTTGAAGCGTTGTCACGTTTACGCACCAAGCTGGACAACAAATCTGGTCACCAGCCAGACGACGCAGATTCTGAGTCAGAGATGTTCACTTTTTTATCTTTTCTTGGGCCGTCAGTCTTCTGATTGGTTTGATGCGGCCTACCACAAGTTTTGCGTCAGCCTCCTCATCTTAGAGTGGCGCTTATACCCACATTCTTCATTTATTTACAAGAAAAGTTCATTCTGCAGTGGAATGTGCACTGATTAGAAATCTTTTGGATGATTAAGACTGTGTGTAGGGCCAGAACACGAACCCGGATCTACATCCACATACATACTCCGGCGCCACCTTACGGTGCATGGCGGAGGGTACCACATTCCACTAAAAGTAATATCCAGTACGAGTCACATTCACTACAGGTCATAATCATTACCAGTGATTAACTTTCCTGTTCCACTCTCAAACACAGAGAGAGAAAAATGACTGTCAATTAGCCTCCGTAAGTTCCATCTGATCTGCGTGGTCCTTAAGCAAAATGTACGTTGGCGGCACCAGAATCCATCAGCTATGGGCCTCAAATGCCGGTTCCCTAAATTTACCTGTTAGTGTCTCGCGAAAAGAGCGTCGTATTCCCTACAAGTGTTCCCATTTGAGTTCACAAAGCACTTCCGTATTGTCTGCGTGCTGATCAAACCTACCGGTAACAAATCTAGCAGGAGACCTCTGAATTGTTTCGACGTCTTCCATTAATCGGTCATGGCGGGGATCCCAAACAGCCAAGCAGTACTCAAGAATGGGTTGCACTAGCGTTCTATTCTTCGTCTCCTTTGTAGATGAGCTACACTTTTCCAAAATTCTCCCAATAAAAGAAAGTCGAGTATTCACCTATCCTCCTACCAACCTGATTTTGGGCGAGAGATTCACGATAAATGCAAGATAAGTAAGGGGCCATTGCTGCGGAGTACACTCTGTAAAACTGAATTGGTGTTCCATCTGCACCTGGCGACTTATTTATTTTCAGCTCGTTCAGTTGGTTCTCTACGTCAGGGATGCCTATTTCTATGTTCTCCATGAGGGAGTCTGTGCGACAGCCAAACGACGATCCTCCCGATCCTTTCGTGGAAAATTCTCTACCTACTGAGCTGCCAAGTCCCACGAGGTATGCAAGTTTGGAAGTACGGGAGAGACATTAGCGCGGAACTAAAACTGAAAAGACGCGGAGGGGGTTGCGGGAAGGGGGTGGGAAGGCTTCGTGAGTCATGCCTGGGTACCTTCTTCGGTACAGCATTTGTTGCTTGAGAAAGGCAGAATCCCAGCCCGGCTCACAATTTTAATTTGACATTAAGTAAGTTTAATCTGCCAGAAAGTAAGTTCAGTCTGCCAGCAAACAAGTTTCCTCAATTACTTGTTGGGCATCTTCCAACCTCTGTCTTCCCCCAAAGCTTTTTCCACTCTAGGGCTCCCACTGTAATCAATTAAGTTATTCCCTGACGTTATAAGGTGAGCCATCGAGACGGGAAGAGCGTTCAGCAGCGGCAGACCAGCAGTTTGTGTTAGTACACATCGTTTAGTATAGTTCAGTGCCCTTTTTTTAAACGGATGATAAGAACTGAACGTTATTTACGTTTTTGTCTGACTGATTAGTATATACATTTAGAGCTTGCGTGTTCATTTCCATCGGTAGCTTTTGTTGAAGTCGCGTCTGTAGTGACAAATAACTGTTGACACACTGTAAGGAGAGATATTTAATTCTGCTTTGAAGGTTTAAGGATCTTGGGATATTGTGGTGCAATGAAAACACTGCAGAGCAGATGCTAGCGCTTGTTTATTCTTCTTACTAATATTCTGCGTACATCCCAACTCCAGTAGTATAACACTCAAGCAATTTTCTCTTTTTCAGGGGTCTTCTTGTTCTTTCTAAGTCAGTCAAGACCGCTTTGCTAGCATTTTTTTTTCTTTTTTTAGCTGTCATACACTTTTTTTACGCAGTACGATATGGGCAGGGATTTTGCTTGTTGTTTGCGGAAACAAGTGGAATTGGCCGCTACCACAAACACCTAGAACATTCGTTGGGCCTGACCGGCAGACATCCGGCTACTGCTCGATGCTTCGGCGACGTCGGGACAGCGCAGACGAGATCGGAGATACCTTTGGTTCGGTTAGTGTCCCCTGGTGACTCATTTGTCGCTGTGACTTCAGGTACACATCATCTGGCTAGTCTGTATTCAATTAATAGCGAGTGGTGGCCTAGCATGTCGCTGAGCGGAAGGCAGAAGGAGGAAGTAACCGCACGGCTGCCTCCTTCCATCTGAGCAACAGGTATGTGGTGGTGCCCAGTGTTGATAATACCTCTGAGCCAGTTAGGGACGCATCTCCTATTGGGCAAATGGCCGACTTTCCTACCCAGTCCCCGTAAGTGCAGAGGGCGAGTATGCTAGTCGTTCGGAGCTCCAACGTTAGGCTCGTAATCGAGCGTCCCAGGGAAGTAGTAGGCAGGTCGGGAAGGAATGCCACTTATCACGTGATTGTTGGCCATAGGATCTCGTCTGAGACGTGGAGGAGGCTCTGCCAGCGGCTATGGAGCGCACTGGGTGCAACAGGCGAGGTCATTCTTCATCGTGGCTCAAATGACACCTGCCGCTTGATTTCTGAAGCCATCATGTTCATATAGGTGGATGGCTAATTTGGTGAAGAGGAGTGAAGGCTAATGTCACTGTTTGTAGCCTCATACCTAATATGTAGCGCAGTCCACTGGTTTGGAACAGTATGGAAGTTCTAAACCAGAGGCTCAGACTGTTCTACGACCGGTATCGGATGCGAATTTCTCGATCTTCGCTGCGGGATGGAGAGTTGAACTGTTCCCCTTAATAGATCAAGCGTGCATTACATGCTGGAAGCAGCTACTAGGTTAGCACAGTACGTGTTGCGTGCACATCGGCTTTTTTTGAGTTAGAGAAATCCTATCCTCACATCAGAGATGAATTACCTGCCGAAATCGAGGGTAAATCAGATCATGCTCATACCCGCAGATCAGAAATAGAAACCTTAATTAGTATCGCTTATTGAAGGTTATAACGCTCACATAGTATTCGGAACCGAAAGTTAGATAAAACAGAAAGTGAATAGCAACGATACCCTACATTCAGATTGGGATATTTATAGTAAGCATAAGTTAGTTGGCAATGGGGGCAGTAAATAATTCGATAATATCTAACGAAGTTATCACAGATTTCAAATGAGAATTTAAGTGGGTGAAATTAAGCAACAAAGGTGGGTCGAAAAGGAAGTAGGATGCTTTTATAGAACGCCTCCATCAGGGTCCTTAGTGGTAGAAAGCTTCAGAGATAACTTGTAAAATTTCACGATTATCTGTTAATGCTAATGTAATAGGGGGAGTGGGAGAGGGGGAGGGGACTTCAAGTATGGATTGGGAAAGTCGCGGTATCAAAACTGGTTCGGGGACAAGGATTCATGAGACATTATTTTGAATGTCTTGTCCGAAAATTACTTCGAGCAGATAGAGAATCAGCAAGTGAAAGCAACGTATTAGACCTCCTAGCCACAAACAGACCTTAATTTCTTGATTCAGTTAACGTAGAGGGGCACCAGCGATCATAATGTTGTTACAGAATCTTTGACTACGGATATTACAAGGAATGGTAATCCAGGTAGATAAATGTTTTTGCCGAGAGTGACAGGACACAAATTGCAGGGTATCTGAGTTGTCAACATCGAATATTCAGTGCTGAGGACAAAGGTGTGGAGCATGAATGGAAAAAAATTGAATAGCATCATTCAATATGCCTTCGACACGTTCGTTCCGAGCAAGGTATTAAGGGATAGGAAGGACCCATCGTGGCGTAGCAAATGTGGAAGAAAAGTGTTATGTAAACGATTTTAAGAGAAGTCGAAAACTTACCTCACAAAGAATAGCTGAACGGAGCGAAAATGAGCCCAAGGAGAGCAACCCGTTCACTGACTATGAAAGTAAAATTTTTTTCAACCTATCTGGCTAAAAACCCTAAAATAGTAAGCAGTTCTATGTCATCTATTCAGTCACTAAGTGACCATAATGACACCAAAACAGAAAGTGACAGACATATGGCTGAAATGCTGAACTCGGTCTTACTAAATTGCTTCACCGTGCCAGGTAGTAATACAGTCCTTCCTTTCAATCACCGTAAGAGCTTCGAAATATTATATATTGTGATAACCGATCCCAGAGTAGAGAAACAACAACCGCTTTGTAGTGGAAACGCGTCAGGACAAGAAGACATAAGATTCTACAGAGATAACGGGAAAGAACGTTCTCGTCTTCTAGCAGCAGTTTATCGTAGGTCTGTGGAGCAACGAAGGGTACCTAGTGATTGAAAAAAAAGCGCAGGTCATTCCCATTTTGTAGTGCATGTCGGTCTTAACCGAGCAAAACCTATAGACGTTAAGGTAATTTCGGGAGTACCCCAAGGAAGTGTTACAGGATCGTTACTGTTTATATTGTACGTAAATGATATAGTACAATGCGTCTGAACCTCTCTAAGACTGTTCGTAAACGATATAGTTGTGTATAACAACATGGACATAGACTGTATAGCACAACACAGTGTATTGATGGAGGAGATTATTAATCATGTTAACATAGATGCGAATATGGCAACAGAGAATTTCCGAAACCGGTCATCTACACTACCGCACTTTAATTTCAAGACACACAATAAATGGCATCTAGTTCTCTGTGGATATGGTCTGATACCGTGGGTACGGTTGAGGAAGCAAAGGAATAGTACAAAAGTTTATTCATGTCTTGATTTTTGTTTGTCGTCATCGGAATACAATAGTATCCACCAAACAATGCTGTGTACTTCAGCGTTATATACCTATCTGATATATTTACTTACCTATTTGCTGAAGGCGCCGCATTTGGTGCACCTGTGTTGTTCCCTGTAGTGATGTGATGTCCGCAGCAAACGGCAAACATTGCTACGATACATAACATGTAGTTCCTGCACGTCAGTTCCTACGTAACATTTGTAAGTAGGCTGTTTAGGTTTTTATATTGGCAACGCCACGTAGCGCTCTGTATGAAAATCACTGGCTGTGCTGTGTGCAGTCTGTGGCTGGTTTGCAGTGTTGGGCATCTGGATGTGAACAGCGTGTAGCGTTGCGCAGTTGGAGGTGAGCCGTCAGCAGTGGTGGATGTGGGGAGAGATATGGCGGAGTTTTGAAATTTGTAAGACTGGATTTCATGAACTGCTATATATATTATGACTTTTGAACACTATTAAGGTAAATACATTGTTTGTTGTCTATCAAAATCTTTCTTTTGCTAACTGTGCCTATCAGTAGTTTGAATCTTTTATTTAGCTGGCAGTAGTGGCGCTCGCTGTATTGCAGTAGTTCGAGTAACGAAGATTTTTGTGAGGTAAGTGATTTGTGAAACGTATAGGTTAATGTTAGTCAGGGCCATTCTTTTGTAGGGATTTTTGAAAGTCAGATTGCGTTGCGCTAAAAATATTGTATGTCAGTTTAAGCACAGTCATGTATAATTTTTCTATGGAGACGTTTCATATGTCGACCCTTAGCCGAGGATACCTCACTGGAATCTTCTGATTTTTTCTTGTAGTTTGTGTAGTTAGTGTAGCTTTTGTTTATTGCTAGCGCGTAATTGTAGAGAGAATCTCCTTTGTAGTTGCAGTCTTTCATTGTTGTACAGTAAAGCAGTTGTGGCATGCATGTAGATTTGCACCAAGTATTTCGCAGCTGCGCTTGCGATTAACTACATATTATTTTCAGTGCTATGTTAATGTGTTTTCTTATTTTTGCTCTTAAAATTGTGCTTTTCTGTGTTATCGTGTGAAATATTGTGACAATTATGGCGTGTGAAAAACGTAATACTAGGCTCCAAAGTAAACTGGGAAATGACAGTGAAGACGAAAGCAGTGTGTTAGCGCTACCGTATAATGAATTTGCCCGCATCTCGTGGTCGTGCGGTAGCGTTCTCGCTTCCCACGCCCGGGTTCCCGGGTTTGATTCCCGGCGGGGTCAGGGATTTTCTCTGCCTCGTGATGGCTGGGTGTTGTGTGCTGTCCTTAGGTTAGTTAGGTTTAAGTAGTTCTAAGTTCTAGGGGACTGATGACCATAAATGTTAAGTCCCATAGTGCTGAGAGCCATTTGAACCATTTTTTTGTAATGAATTAACTAATGTTCAAAGTAGTAATTGGGTAACTGTGCATAGGGAAATGTAGCGAGATGCAAATAATGGTGTAGACAGTGAAACAAATAGTGAACAGGGAAGCGTTATCGATCGATCGGTCGGCAACAGCTCGCCTCAGGAATCCGAAATGACAGGACACAATCTTGCAAATACTGTAGATTCAGGTTTTGCGTCCTCACCGTTTTCTCAAATAAGTCAAGACACATTTTCTGCTTTTCAAAATGCGAATATTGCCGATTCAAATGCACTGCCGAATGGCACTGAGGAACATGTTTCAGACACCAGTGCATTGTTATTACAGTTAATGCAACAAATGCGACAAAGGCTACAAAAGTTAGACACAACGCTTGAACAAAATCAGAAACAAATTTGACAAAATCTTCAAAAGTTAGACACAATGGAACAAAATCTTCAAAAGTTAGACACAATGGAACAACACCAGAGACAAACACAGCAACAGTTAGACGCAATTGAACTAAAGCTTCAAAAGTTAGACTCAGTGGAACATGCGATTGAACAAACACGTGAAGATTTAAGTACTGAGTTACATAAAATCGAATCGAAATGTCAAATAGTCTGTAATGACGTAAAAGCACAAATTTATGAGCATTTCCAACCTATTTTTTCGCGGCATGAAAATACGTTACAGAATCACGAAGCAGCCATAAAAGAACTGCAAACTATTGTTCATGAAGAACATGAGACCTTGCAAGCTAAAATTGACTCAGTTGCATCTACCGATTCGGTTACGCAACTAGCAAAAACTCAGGAAAACTTCAAGGACACAGTAGATACGATTTCAACACAAATGGACACTCTGAAACTTGGTTCAGAAAAACACACTGAGGAAATAAGTACACTATTAGAGAAAGTAGCCGAACTTTCGGATCAGTTCACTAACTTATCTGCAAAGGTAAATGATGATCTGAATGGTACAAGACCTGTAGCCATCACCGACACAGAGGAGTATGAGCAAATTCAAACAAAATCAGAATCAAATTAATACGCAACACAAAAGAGAAATCCGGGAAGTACAAGATCAGTTGGCACAAGTAAAACAAAAATTTCATATTTCAGAGGACACTCACGCTCCAACACGGGAAGAGGGACATAGAAATACGGAAAAGTCACAAAATAATAACACAGGGCATTTCGGAAATTATGAAAGAAATTGGCAAGGTGCACCGAATTTTGAGATGGAACCACCGACACGACGTAATAATGACCAATATGCTACTCGCCGACACGATGATTTTGACTATAAGCTGTTCATTACTACATGTAAATTCAAAACATTTAAGAATTCCGGCAACGACATTCATCCACAAGTGTGGCTTCATCAATTCTATCATTGTTTTCCTCCCAACTGGTCATTAGAGCACAGATTAGAATTTATGTGTGGCTACTTAGAGAATGAACCAGCTGTAAGAATGCGATCGGTCATTCAAGGAGAATTTTATCATGCCATCCTCTCAGCATATTGGTCTCAAGCTACACAAGACCGAGTAAAACATAGCATCATAATGATGAAACATTTCGAACAATCTGAATTTTCCAGTCTTGTGAAATATTTTGAAGACATGTTACATAAGAATCAGTATCTTTCAAACCCATACAGCCCCTCAGAACTCATCCACATTTGCTTAATCAAATTACCTGAACATTTGTGACATATGATTTTGGCAGGACGTTGCAAAGACGACATTGAAGCTTTTCAGGGACTCTTACAAGAATTAGAAATTGACACTGACAATCGCGGAACGCGAAAACAGGAACACAGCAATTACAGGTCACATCCGTCGCAATTCCGCGATGAAAGAAATAATAACTGGACTCGACAAGGCCATTCTTACAACGCAAATCGTGAATAAAACAGACACCACCCATATGACAACCACTGGCAGAGTAATAGTTACAGAGAAAGATAACATTTCCGTAATAACGAATATGGCAGAGATAACCATAGAAACAGACAATATGGGAACCAAAACAGTTATTATCAAGGGAGACAGCATAACTTCAGAGGCAACAGTTCAGCGCGGAGTTACGATTCAGGGAGTAGTTCTCCACCACGTGACCGACAAGAAATTAATTACAGAAATTACCGTCATGACGACAAACGATATAATCGTAACGACAGACCTGAATTACATCAGTGCTGGCGAACTTCAAACAGGGCAGGGCCTTCTCGTCAAGGTAAATTTGTAGATGTTAGGTCTCCTAATCCCAATAACGACGCGCGCCAACAAAGAGACAGACAATGACTCGCACCCCAGGCAGCCACGTGCGCCGGCTGTCTGAGCGAAAAATAACATAGACGCTAACCTTGAGAAAAATTTTAGCATTCCTTACCGACGTACACAACACGATAATTGCTTTGAAGTTTAAACTCTGTCTACTAGGAAGAGTAAAGGATTGCACCACATTTCACATGTAAAACCCTTTATTGAGAGATAATCTGCTTTTTCACTTAGTTCTTGCCATAAAATTTTTCACTTCACGCTACTAGTAAGCGTTGTCACACTTAGAAACGGTTATCATGCAACAATGTTTTGAAGGTATCTCTCTAATCTAGAACCCAGGGAACATATTTAGAGAGTAATTACCACTGCACTGTGATAGTGAACAGAGGACACAGTGTTACTCTGTGTGTACATTCTTGCTTGTTAGTTGCACAATTACGTAACGACTATAAGACTCTCATACTTAGAACATATACTGCTAATGAGATTTTAATGCAACATTTTGGTTTGCTTGAAAAGGCATTCTTTATTTGAAGTAGATTCTGTGAGATTAAAGATGACTTAGTATTTGGTTTCTTTGACAGCTACACGATTATATCACGACGCTACTAATGTATGACACAATTTACATTATGAGATTTTCACTCTGCAGCGGAATGTGGTGACACAATTTACATTATGAGATTTTCACTCTGCAGCGGAATGTGCGCTGATATGAAACTTCCTGGCAGATTAAAACTGTGTGCCCGACCGAGACTCGAACTCGGGACCTTTGCCTTTCGCGGGCAAGTGCTCTACCATCTGAGCTACCGAAGCACGACTCATGCCCGGTACTCACAGCTTTACTTCTGCCAGTACCTCGTCTCCTACCTTTCAAACTTTACAGAAGCTTTCCTGCGAACCTTGCAGAGATAGCACTCCTGAAAGAAAGGATATTGCGGAGACATGGCTTAGCCACAGCCTGAAGGATGTTTCCAGAATGAGATTTTCACTCTGCAGCGGAGTGTGCGCTGATATGAAGCTGTGAGTACCGGGCGTGAGTCGTGCTTCGGTAGCTGAGATGGTAGAGCACTTGCCCGCGAAAGGCAAAGGTCCCGAGTTCGAGTCTCGGTCGGGCACACAGTTTTAATCTGCCAGGAAGTTTCATATCAGCGCACACTCCACTGCAGAGTGAAAATCTCATTCTGGAAACATCCCCCAAGCTGTGGCTAAGCCATGTCTCCGCAATATCCTTTCTGGTTATTTGACAGAGAAACAAACATCTTTTTACTACATCAGTGACACATGTTTACGCCATTACACAGTTGGATAACTTCACACTTATGAAATTGTATTTTGTCTGTACTGTGTGAACTGTTCATATTTTTTCAGAATCATTGTGATACTATGAGAGCTTTGAATGATGTATTTGATATGGGATCATGATTTTTAAAGTACGTTTGAGGTAGATGACTTTATTGAAGGTCTTGAAATTATTGAAAGAAGCTGCGACGATTTTGAGATGTAATTGATCTGTTATGATGTTATTATTACGATGACGATGTGTATTATGCTGTTGAGGTATGTTTATGATCAGTAAGCTGATGCTATCTGAGGAATTTGATTATGCTACATATATGTTATGATGAAATATTGAAGAAGTGTCGACGAATATGTATATGTGTAATAAGGTAAGGAATAATGAGTAGTGGTGAGGGACTCTGATTTGTGTAAAAGGATGTTGGAAACCCAGAATCGTACTTTAAGAGTTATGAAATGTGTGTAAATGCATGAATGTACCACAATGCCGACGAAAATGTTTTGTACACTGTTATATTTACAGGATTTTGTTTCCAAACATATGTAACGCAAATTCTCGACCTATGAAATTTTTATATGGGACTGTCACTGTAGCAGAAACTGATGTTGTAAATATTTCGGTAAGGAAGGTAGGTCACCTTGATGTAATGCGTTTTGGGCGCCCAGCTGAGAGATAGTCGTCTGACAAAAGAAAGCCGTTAGGTGGAGAAAGAAAAAGAGGCCATTATCCTCGCTATTGACATTTCTCTGTCGAAAGCATCGCAAATACGACACGCTCAAACTTGAAAACATATGATTACACTGTGAAGCTCTTAATTTATGATGTTTACTAAAATGCCTAATGAAATGATGAGAAACATTTTACATCTATTGTCTTTCTAGTCGAGAGATTGCTCATTTTGTTTAATATCTGGTTTCCAGCTGTGTTGCAGCATTGGTTTTATAAAATAAAATTAAGTGCATTTGCTAATGTGAACACTTTCTGCCAACAGATCTATTAAATAGATTATGGTCCATATTCTTCGAATAAGGAGCACTTGGAATGGAAAGAACAATAAGAAGGGATTAATAACAGTAACTGCATACATAATTTTCTTTTCAACTACTTGGTAATTTTTTTGGTAGAGTAAGTTATCGTGATGCATCACTCTAGTGTAATGATGTGACATAGGTATTAAACATGGCCATTTTTAATGCAATATTTTTTCTGCTTGAGATTTGTCATGTTTAGATATAAGTTATTGCATTTGCTGCTCCTGTTTGGTAGGCATAGTGCTAATAAATTTCACTTTGTATTACTCTGTTAAGCCAGTTTTACTACTGATTTATTTTTCTTGTTGCTGCACATTGGCTCATATTACATGTAATGTTGCATTTGCTTGGTAATTTAGATTTACTGTAGCTTGCTTTGCCAATTTCCATTTTTTTGTCATTGCTGTTTGTGTTAATTGTTTTGTGCTGCTGCATTGCCTCGTCCCTTAGTTTAGCATCTGAGCTCAGTAGATTTAAGTTAGCTTAAGATGGGGTAGGCTATATGTGAGAACGAGTTGTGATGAATTGGAAGAAATGCATTGAGAAGCTATAAGAAGATGGTTTGGCCAAAAAAGAATTTTGAAAGAGGATGTGAACAGAATATAGAAAGCATGCTTGGATAGCATTTTTTTGGTGGAAACAAATGTTGAAATAAGAGGAAAGACCTACAGAACGAAGTTTTGGGTTGGACTGCAGTACCCTGTCTTTCCTTTTGTATTATTCCACTATGTAGTTATGTACACTTGTGTATTTGTCTTTTTCCTGTCTTTATGTGTTTGGAATTATGAGTTATGTTGTAGAATTTTTAATATGTTATTTACTTTGTAAAGATGTTTGTACATTATTTATTCTGTTTTGTTTCAATGCTCGTGTGTGAAATTAATGTTTCGAAAACTATTCTCATTATTTTATATATTTGCTTATGTCATAATTCCTGTAACACTGATGTACATGTTTATTTCTATTCTTTTGTAAAGCCTGTATTACTACAAATGTTAGCTGTATTTTTATGTTTTAATGATGTTTTCTGTATCTTTGTAATTGTATTCTCATGTTATAAAATTGTAATTGACACTAGTTCATCAAATTAAGTAACTTGTAAGCATTCATTTCACTGCACATATTTCTGTTGGTCATAGTATATGCACAATATGTGAAAAAAAGAGGACTGTTAGTGTTTGCACATGTGTTAATAATTCAGCAGGGGACTGGTTAACAGCATTGATGGTTCTAAGGACACACCAAAAAGTTTGTGAGTGCTCTAGTGGTGGTTTATGGACTTGCTATATTCTCTGCAAAACTCTTCGATGGTGACTGTGCACCTGCACAGTCGCAACAGATGGCTGCTGGCCGTCTCTACAAGGTCTGCGTTTCTGATGGCCCACCAATACCATTATTTCTACAAGGGCTACAGTGGGTCTGCAACTCTGGTGGCCCACCAATACCGTTATCTCTAACAAGACTACAGTGGTCTGCTCTGTGTTGACCTACCTACCAATATTCTTCAACTTCGACTGACTCTGCTATGGGTTTGTTCTGTTGTGGCCCATTACCTGTCGGCATGTCAAGAGTCAGCACTGTCTTTCCATTGGAAGGACAACACTACTTCTTCAAGACTGCATGGAAATCCACTACTTCCGTGTTCATTCTCTTTTACTGCTCAGACTTCGAGAAAAAAAAACACTGCAATTTTACTGTGATGAATGATCAGGACTGTCTTTATGGACTGTGAGATAATTTTAGCTTGTATCAATAAGTGTGTGCATTTGATTTCTTTGTTACTGTAATTTCAAAAAAATTTTTCAAATCTGTATTGGCCACTGCCCAAAACAATTTGTAAAATTTTTTGTGGCGAGCCTGGGGGCTATGTAAGTAGGCTGTTTAGGTTTTCTTATTTGTAACGCCACGTAGCGCTCTGTATGAAAATCACTGGCTGTGCTGTGTGCAGTCTGTGGCTGGTTGGCATTGTTGGAATTCTCGCCATTGTAGCG
Source organism: Schistocerca serialis cubense (assembly GCF_023864345.2). Taxonomy (NCBI): domain Eukaryota; kingdom Metazoa; phylum Arthropoda; class Insecta; order Orthoptera; family Acrididae; genus Schistocerca; species Schistocerca serialis. The sequence goes on from NC_064645.1 coordinate 431,355,545, forward strand.
TTGGGCAGTTGGCTGTTAACAGCGCGTAGCATTGCGCAGTTGGAGGTGAGCCGCCAGCAGTGGTGGATGTGGGGAGAGAGATGGCGGAGTTTTGAAATTTGTAAGACTGGATGTCATGAACTGCTATGTATATTATGACTTTTCAACACTATTAAGGTAAATACATTGTTTGTTCTCTATCAAAATCTTTCATTTGCTAACTATACCTATCAGTAGTTAGTGCCTTCAGTAGTTTGAATCTTTTATTTAGCTGGCAATAGTGGCGCTCGCTGTATTGCAGTAGTTCGTGTAACGAAGATTTTTGTGAGGTAAGTGATTTGTGAAACGTATAGGTTAATGTTAGTCAGGGCCATTCTTTTGTAGGGATTTTTGAAAGTCAGATTGCGTTGCGCTAGAAATATTGTGTATCAGTTTAAGCACTTGTTCTATGGGGACGTTTCACATTGAAGTGTGCACATCACTACTATGGCTCCACGAATGGAGAGATCCATAGAAAAACGTGCTGCAATTGTATCACTTAATCTAGCAGGTTTATATGTGCGCCAAATTGCGAAATATTGTAGTGTCTCTATAAAGGGAATGCAATACACCCTTCACCGCCAGAAGACAACAGGTAGCAATAAGGACGTGCCACGACCAGGATGAACTCGTAAAACAACTATAAGTGATGATAAATATATCAGAATTACCAGTACGAGAAATAGATTGAAAACTGCGCCCCGAACTCGTGCTGAATTGGTAGAAATGAACACAACAACAATATCTGTTGCAACAGTTAAAAGGAGACTGACTGAAGCCGGCTTGAAAGGATGTGTCACAGCAATAATACCCCTTCTAAGGCCCATAAATAAACACAAGAGACTTGAATGGGCTAGAAAACATTGTAATTGGACATCGGAAGAGTAAAAAATTGTGTGTCATGTGACTAGGGCCTCCAGTCGGGTAGACCGTTCGCCGGGTGCAAGTCTTTCGATTTGACGCCACTTCGGCGACTTGAGCGTTGATGGAGATGAAATGATGATGATTAGGACAACACAACACCCAGTCCCTGAGCGGAGAAAATCTCCGACCCAGCCGGGAATCGAACTCGGGCCCGTAGGATTGACATTCTGTCGCGCTGACCGCAACTTTTTTTCTTTTTTTGCGTTTTGTTCGGTATTGTTTGTTGCGTTTGGTCCGGGCGGATGTCACAAGACATCCATTCAAGTTGATCGTTGATTCCTTTACTCAGTTTTTTATTACAGAGGGCGAGCAGCCCCCTTAGCTACCGGCGGCGGACATCGGAAGAGTGGACGAAGGCGTTATTCACCAATGAATTGAAGTTCTAGATTTTTTGGAATCAGAAGGAGAATATTTGTTCGCCGATTTGTAGGGGAAAGGGTAGCCTAGCAGTGCGCTCCACCTACAGTTAAACACGGTGGAACTTCTATTATGACTTGGGGATGTTTTGCCGGAGACAGAGTTGGCGACATTGTGAAAATAGAAGGGTGTATGGATCAGAAGCAGTACCAACGCATACTTCAGTATCACGCAACACGAAGTGGATTGCGCTTAATAGGGAAAGGGTTCGCCTTACAGCAGGATAATGACCCAAAACATCGGTCGGCATACTGGAATATTGTTAAGGATGTGTGAAATCGTATAAATTCTCGATACCTCCAAAAACTGATTGACAGCATGCCTCGAGTTTCTGAGGCAGTCATTAAATCCAAAGCAGGGTACGTTGATGAAAGTAAATTATTAAGATTTTGATTGTGTTATATATGTGGAAGTTAATATAATCATATTTTGTGAGAAATAACGTTTGATTTGTGTTGAAAATCTGATATACTATAGGGTCTACTGAAATTAATGATCGGTAGTGTATATGAATAAATGATTTTAGCAACATTGGCAATTGAGAATTCATTGTGTGTCTACAAGAAGGCAACAATGCCAGGAGAAAGAAACGAATTGCCGAAGGACCTACAGAGAGTTAATGAATGCTGTGGTCTCTGGCAATTGACCCTGAATGTAAATAAATATAACATACTGTTGATACATGGGGAAAGAGATCCACTACCGTATAACTACACTATTCATGACAAATTTCTGGAACACTGACCACCGTAAAATATCTAGCAATATCTATCCGGAGCACCTTAAGTGGAATGACCACACGAAACAAACAGTGGGAAAAGCAGCTGCTGGAGTGAAATTCATAGGAAGAAACTTAACGAAATGTAAGTCACCCACCAAATAAGTAGCTTACAAGGCGCTTATTCAACCGATTCTTGAGTAATGTTTATCAATCAGCGACATTTACCCGGTAGGACCGATATAAGAGATAAGATCCAACGGAAACCGACGCGTTTCGACCCTGGATTGTTTAGTCCGCGCTATAGTGTTAGAGATATGCTGGGCGAACTGCAATGGCAGACGCTACAACACAGGCGTCGTGCATCACGAAGAGTTTTACTATTGAAATTTAGACAGAGTAGTTTGCAGCAGTTTGACAACATATTACTTCCTTCCACATGTGTATCGCGAAATGGCCACAACGAGAAAATTCGATAAATTAGAGCTAGTACAGAGTACAGGTCGAGAGTAAATTGAAGGAAAACGAAACTAATGAGAAGTAGCAGAAATGAGAACAAGAAACCTGACGTCAGGATTGTTGATCACGAAGTAGATGAAATTAAGGAATTCTACTACCTAGGCAACAAAACAATCAATGACGGACGGAGCAAGGATGATTTGAAAAGCAGAATAGCACTGACATAAACGGCATTCCTGGCCAAGAGAAGCTTACTAGGATCACACGTTGGCCTCAGTTTGAGAAAGAAATTTCTTAGAATGTACATTTGGCGCACACCAATGAATGGTTGTAAACATGGACTTTGGGAAAACCGGAAAGGAAGAGAATCGAAGCATTTGAGATGGGGTGCTACGGAACAATATTGAAAATTACGTGGGCTTATAAGATAAGGAATGAGGAGGGTGTCCGCAGAATCGACGAGGAAAGAAATGTATGGATAACACTGACAAGAAGAAGGGACAGGATGATAGTTCTGTCATCTGTTAAGAATTCACGGAATAACTTCCATGATACAAGCATCGTCTTACCAACAATGGTTTTTTCCTCACATCATTCACGAATAGAGAAGTGAAAGGCGGACCAGTTAGAGGTAGTAGAAGTAACCTCCGCCATAGACCGTCAGGTAACCTGCAGAGTATTGATGTACGGGGGGCGTTTGAAAAGTCCGTGCAAAAATAAAAACTACTTACGTATGAAACTTCCTGGCATATTAAAACTGTGTGCCGGACCAAGACTCGAACTCGGGACCTTTGCCATTCGCGGGCAAGTGCCCTACCAACTGATCTACCCAAGAACGACTCACGCCCCGTCCTCACAGCTTTACTTCTGCCAGTACCTCGTCTCCTACCTTCCAAACTTTACAGAAGCTCTCCTGCGAACCTTGCAGCGCACACTCCGCTGCAGAGTGAAAATCTCATTCTGGGAACTACATACATGTTTGGGGTAAACATCTTTTCTTTTTAGACATACTCTCCTTTTAGACTAATACACATCGTCCAACGCTGTTCTAATTTGTTGATCCCTTCCGAATAAAAGGAATTGTCCAAGTCTCCAAATAGCTATTAGTTGCTGCAATCACCTCCTCGTTTGAATAAAATCTTTGTCCCTCCAGCCATTTCTTCAAATTGGGGAACAAATAGTAGTCCGAGGGAGCCAAGTCTCGAGAATAGGTTGGATGTGAAACGAGTTGGAATCCTATTTCCATTAATTTTGCGACCACAACTGCTGAGGTGTGTGCTGGTGCATTGTCGTGATGGAAAAGGGCATATTTGCGGTCCAATCACCGACGTTTTTCTTGCAGCTCGGTTTTCAAACGGTCCAATAACGATAAATAATATGCACCTGTAATAGTTTTACCCTTTTCCAGATAGTAGATGAGGATTATTCCTGAGGATTCTTCCTGAACAGCTGCAAACCATCCTTGCAACACTTCACACGATTCCGCTTTTGGTGAACCGTGAGCAATCGTGGAACCCATCTTGCGGATAGCTTTCTCATGTCCAAATGTTTATGCAAAATATTATGTACCCATTTATTAGAGATTCCCACAGCACTAGCAATCTCACGCACCTTAACTCTTCTGACATACGTCACCATATAATGGATTTTATCAATGATTTTTGGAGTCGTAACCTCCACAGGGCGTCCAGAAAGTTCAGCATCACTTGTGTCCATATGGCCACTCCAAAAATTTTCAAATCACTTATAAACTCTTGTAATCGAAGGCTCAGAGTCACCGTAATGTTTATCAAGCTTCTCTTTAGTCTCATGAGGCGTTTTGCCTTTCATAAAGTAATATTTAATCATCACACGAAATTCTTTTTCGGCCATTTTTTGACAATCACTCGACTTCCTTGATTCACATGAATGCCAAACACAAAGAAATTGACCAATATGGAAGAAACTTGGTGTGCGTTCTTTCCAAAGATGCTACTAACTAAAAAAAAATGGTTCAAATGGCTCTGAGCACTATGGGACTCAACTGCTGTGGTTATCAGTCCCCTAGAACTTAGAACTACTTAAACCTAACTAACCTAAGGACATCACACACATCCATGCCCGAGGCAGGATTCGAACCTGGGACCGTAGCAGTCGCACGGTTCCGGACTGCGCGCCTAGAACCGCGAGACTACTAACTAAACATCACCTCGATACGCGCCGGTGGTGCCATCTCTCGGACATCGCACGGACTTTTCAAACGCCCCTAGTAGATGTAATACGCGCCCCATTCTGCTATTCCTCCCTGTTCACTAAAAGTGTCAGTAAACCTGGCTATCCTCAGAATATTAAGTCCGTATATCTTTACATATCAGCAACCTTACAGCATGAGGCATTTGGGGGATGTTGTTTTCAGCTAGAGATGCTCCTCAACAGTATCTGTTCGTTGGATACCGATAAACAGCGTACGCTTTAAAAGCGTAGCTGCACATCTGAGGCCACTACTTTCGTCTCCAGGCTGAAAGTATCTTCTGATGAAAGAGGACTGGTAATTTATTTCAGTCTCTGATATGCCAGTAAAAGCAAAACGTTCCACAAGCATTTCCGCCATAGAGTTCTTGACCGGCTGTGTGCCTTTGCGAGCCAGAGTTTATCCTCGGCGTAGTGGATCACGGCAGAGAGCCAAGACCAGACGTTCACATTGCATCGCATCTCCAGCATGTGGTCTACAGCACATTTTGCTGCTTTCGCTTCTACAAGCTTAAAATCGTATAAGTTTCTACCATGCAGATGTAATACTGATATGATAATGTGTATTGCAAGTTATGGCTTGACGAACTTCAACGTATGTACTTACACCATTATTATGTTACATCTGCAAAACATATTAGGGTTCTGCATAATTTTTTAGCCTTTTGCATTTTGATTCTAAGGCTGTCATCTTTGTTATCTGAAGTGTTATTACACTACTGGCCATTAAAATTGCTACACCAAGAAGAAATACAGATGATAAACAGGCATTCATTGGACAAATATACTAGAACTGACATGTGATTACATTTTCACGCAATTTGGGTGCATAGATCCTGAGAAATCAGTGCCCAGAACAACCACCTCTGGCAGTAATAGAGGCCTTGAGACGCCTGGGCATTGAGTCAAACACAGCTTGGATGGCGTGTACATGTACAGCTGCCCATGCAGCTTCAACACGATACCACAGTTCATCAACATTAGTGACTGGCGTATTGTGACGAGCCAGTTGCTCGGCCACCACTGACCAGACATTTCCAATTGGTACCAGATCTGGAGAATGTGCTGGCCAGGGCAGCAGTCGAACATTTTTTGTATCCAGAAAGGCCCGTACAGGACCTGTAACATGCGGTCGTGCATTATCCTGCTGAAATGTAGGGTTTCGCAGGGATCGAATGAAGGGTAGAACCACGGGTCGAACACATGTGAAATGTAACGTCCACTGTTCAAAGTGACGTCAATGTGAACAAGAGGTGAACAAGACGTGAAACCAATGGCACCCCTTACCATCACGCCGGGTGATACGCCGGTATGGCGATAACGAATACACGCTTCCAATGTGCGTTCACCGCGATGTCGCCAAACACGGATGCGACCATCATGATGCTGTAAACAGAACCTAGACTCGTCCGAAAAAATGACGTTTTGCCATTCGTGCACCCAGGTTCGTCGTTGAGTACACCATCGCAGGCGCTCCTGTCTAAGATGCAGGGTCAAGGGTAACCGCAGCCATGGTCTCCGAGCTGATAGACCATGCTACTGCAAACGTCGTCGAAGTGTTCGTGCAGGTGGTTATTGTCTTGCAAACGTCCCCATCTGTTGACTCAGGGATAGAGACGTGGCTGCACGATCCGTTACAGCCATGCGGATAAGATGCCTGTCATCTCGACTGCTAGTGATACGAGGCCGTTGGAATCCAGCACGGCATTCCGTATTACCCTCCTGAACCCAACTATTCCATATTCTGCTAACAGTCATTGGATCTCGACCAACGAGAGCAGCAATGTCGCGATACGATAAACCGCAATCGCGATAGGCTACAATCCGACCTTTATCAAAGTCGGAAACGTGATGGTACGCATTTCTCCTCCTTACACGAGGCATCACAACTACGTTTCACCAGGTAACGCCGGTCAACTGCTGTTTGTGTACGAGAAATCGGTTGGAAACTTTCCTCATGTCAGCACCTTGTAGGTGCCGCCACCGGCGCCAACCTTGTGTGAATGCTTTGAAAAGCTAATCATTTGCATATCACAGCATCTTCTTCCTGTCGGTTAAATTTTGCGCCCGTAGCACGTCATCTACAAAAATGGTTCAAATGGCTCTGAGCACTATGGGACTTAACTTCTGAGGTCATCAGTCCCCTAGAACTTATAACTACTTAAACCTAACTAACCTAAGCACATCACACACACACACATGTCCGAGGCAGGATTCGAACCTGCGACCGTAGCGGTCGCGCGTTTCCAGACTGTAGCGCCTAGAACCGCTTGGCCTCTCCGGCCAGCATGTCATCTTCGTGGTGTAGCAATTTTAATGGCCAGTAGTGTATTATTCCTGTTGTGTATTGAAATTTTCATATTTGGATGTAGTGAGTATTGGTGTGGCTTTCAGAGAACGTAATGCGTTCGTGAAATGTTTTTCGCCTTCAGTTTAATAGAGAAGTGAAGAGAAGTGAAGAAACTTGAAACATTTGGCATTTGTATGGGAAGAGTTCCATCGAAGAAATAGTTTTCTCGTTTAACTTGGGGGCATTTTAAAGTTGATGATTCTCTACATGTGCAGAAACACGTATGGGGCTTGATGAGGATAGTTAAACGATTTAATCTACGTTGGTCCGTTCCAATACATTTCATATTTGGCAAATGTGAAATGTTACGATTCGAGCTTCGTGCTTCATTCGCAATCAGTAGCAAAAGTTGAAAAGCAGAGTGTGCAGGTAATGAACTCTCTAATTCAACAAAATTATTGAGTCGTTTTGATTACATTATTGTCTCACCTACGTCAGAGAGGGTGTAACATAGCTACCACGACTAGTTTCAAAGGCTCGTGGTGTGTGAATTGAGGGGCAACCTGAGAATGTGTAATTATGTTCGGAATCTTCATCCAACGACGCTACACAACGTCGAAGATCTGTGTTGCCAATGGCTACTTCAACGGAGCCAGAAGTCATCCCCAAAGGTCGCCCCGTGACTGCAGTAGACATAGTGATTAAAATACTTCTGGGTATTATCCCGCGTCATTGCTAAAAACTAACAACAATAATAGATTAAAACCGACGTTTCGGCCGAATTCCAACGGCTTTCCTCAGGGCACGACTGGTTTTGCATGGGGATAGGTGCTTCTGTTTATTACAGACTATCGATGTCTCACGTCACTGTTGCAAAGCTATTAATTGGCCCTCTAATATGATTGGCTAGCCATGACGTAAGGGAAGATGGAGGGAAAGAGGCTATTCGTGGATGTCCATGTCGTCAACGATTCGTAGCTGTCCGTCAATCAGCGTTCGGCTTGTGGTCGGCAAGTTTTCCTCCTGGTGAGCGCGGAAGTGGATTGACAGTTGCTCTACAGCTGTTTGTACAGATCCATCCGTGTCCCGTGTAGCTTCTGCCCCGCGACCGCTCGCGGCCCGTTGGACTGGGATGGCTGGCAGCCATCTTCTCTATTGATGTTGTCAGGATACTTAATAATTTCGATCACCTCCCGTATTTTTTTTTAACTGGCCGAGCCTACCGGACAAGCGATGAAAATAACATCAAAGGAGAACTAAACGAGCTACAACACTCGTTTCGTGCCAACGGCTATGATGACAACATCATAAGGAAGGTAGCATAAACCAAAGGGAGCGGAACACGAGAAGAAGGCAAAGAAGAGAAGCTTCCACTGGTACACTTACCATATGTAAAAGGCGTCAGTGAACGGCTAGGCAACGTCCTCCACCGACGAGGTTTCAACCCGATTTTTCGAAGCAGTCAGAGGATCCACGAAATGATAGGTTCCACCAAGGATGTAGTCAACAATCTTAACACTGCAGGTGTTTACGAACTACGGTGTGAGTGCGGAGCTGCCCACATAGGAGAAAGAGGGAGACCTGTTAGCTTACGAGTAGCAGAACACGAACGCTATGTACGATTACAACAACTTAATAAATCGGCGATAGCTGAACACCACCGTGGCTGTGGATAACCTATCAGGTTCCAGGAAGCCCGAGCACTGGCGAAAGAATCGTGGATGCGAGAACGCAAAATACGGGAGGCGATCGAAATTATTAAGCAGCCTGACAACATCAACAGAGAAGATGGCTACAAACTCCCGGCGTCCTGGCTGCCGGCCATCCCAGTCCGACGAGCCGCGAGCGGTCGCGGGGCAGAAGCTACACGGGACACGGATGGATCTGTACAAACAGCTGTAGAGCAACTGTCAATCCACTTCGGCGCTCACCAGGAGGAAAACTTGCCGACCACAGGCCGAACGCTGATTGGCGGACAGCTACGAATCGTTGACGACATGGACATCCACGAATAGCCTCTTTCCCTCCATCTTCCCTTACGTCATCACTAGCCAATCATATTAGAGAGCCAATTAAAACTTTTACACCAGTAACGTGAGGCATCGATAGTCTGTAATAAATAGAAGCACCTATCCCGATGCAAAACCAGTCGTCCCCTGACGAAGGCCGCTGCAATTCGGCCGAAACGTCGGTTTTAGCTTATTATTGTTGTTAGTTTTTAGCAATGACGCGGCATAATACCCAGAAGAATTTTAATCACTATGACACCGGCCGCGAAAGCCTACGTTCTTACGTGCAGTAGACATCTTTACCACAGTACGCCAAATCTACTTCGTCAGTTCTTGGTGGAATGAATGTCATGATTGCATTGTAGATGTTGCTATTAAAATGACGGTGAATGAGTGTGAACGAGAGTGAATGAGTTACTTCCGTCTCTAAAAGGACATGGGGAGAACCATTCACCCATCCTCACTTATTGGCATAGCCTGGCAAGTTTTACGAATTTATGAGATGAAGAGACGAATGCTCCGTCACATACTCGAGATGATTCGCGGTAACTTTGAAAACCAAGATTACATAACCTCAAATGAATCCAGCAGAACAAGAGTATGTCGATTAACGCATTAACTGCCAAGATCCAGATTTGGGGATTTTTCTTTGCAACTGAAATTTTGTATTTGTAATTATATTGGCAGCAATGGTTACTATTTTTCATAGTAGTCTAGGTCATTGTTTAGCTTGTGCTTTGAATGTTAGTCAATTGTTATTAAACGAGTACAAAATTATTTCTGTGAAGAAGTAAAGTTTTTCAGAGTTACAAGAGTTGAATGTCTTTAAAACAGCATAATTTTTATTATTATATGATTAACTTCCAGCACCTGTTAACTGACGTGTTCTATTATGACTTTAGGAGACGTTTAACGGCTATTTATTTCCAAGGCGTATTTTATTTTCCCATGAGGACTCTCTGAATTACGATTTACGTGGCTCACGGCAGTTTTCACCTAAAAACTATTTTGATTTTCTTTCCTTCTCAGGCACAATGAGTCCCTATAAAGCTCTTTCTGTAAGGGAAATTAGAGAAATTGTAAATGTCCCCAGTATCTTCGCTTCTTCTGTGATGAGGGTGAAGTGAATGAAACCAATGACATTGTTAACGTCTCTCCAGATCGCGTAGATGACATATGCGACTGTGATGATACTGCCAAAAATAATTTGGTAGACACTCTTGCAGCTGATGTGTTAGATACCTCGGAAGATCGTACTAATAAAGAAAGGGAGGAAGAGGGAAAAGCAGACCATCGCAAAAAGGAAATAAAAAAACACAAAATGAACCGAGCAACTCCAATGTGATAGCAGCACTAAAAGGAAATCCGAAACTGTTTGTTTTGAAGAATTTTTTGATGAACAAGTACTGAATTTGACTGGCAGTGAAAGTATCCTTTATGTTACACAGAATAATAATCACTGCTTTGAGTTATAGAATGCATGCATAAAAACGTTCTTAGGTAAACTGCACTTCACTGGACACCATGGTCTCCCAAAGGAAGAGTTATAACGAAATGAAGAAACGGATGTTGATATACGGTGCCTGCGGCAGTGAACGAATGACATTTGGCACACGAAGAAAATGTGAAATTTACAAGAAAGATGCAAGGGGGCAGTACCCGGTTTGTTTGGCACAGAAAATAAAAGAAGATATAGAGAGTCCCCACTCGGGGTCGACTAAAATATATTGTTTATTTTAACGTTATTTCATGTTTTTACTTTATGTTCTTTCTCCCGGTAACATAAATGTAAATTTAAAAAAGAAAATTCGGCAGTTCATAGGTTAACCTTCAGTGATTGATACTCAACATATGTATTAAAAACCAACATGAATTTTAGAATAAGATACTCTAAACTCCTTAAGCTTTAAAGCATGTAAATACACACTCCACATTTGAAAATCATCTCATAGAATCACCATCCTACTGGTACGAATAAGCAGTACATACAGTTCGTAGAAAGCCAATGCCTACCCCCTATAGTTCAAGAAAGATCCACTACTGTAGCTTTAAGCATAAAAATTTACTTACACTAACTTGCTAACTTGAACTTGTCCTTTTTCTTTGTTTTTTGAGCTTACAATCATTGTCTAGATTTTACAGCACGTATTTTGCGTCTGTTGCTATTGAAATGCTGCATTAAAAGTGAAGTCCTATGGCATGAATGGTGGTAGACCCGAAACGGCAAGGTACAGTCGATTAAGTGCGACGTTTTTTCCATATCCTCTGCGCCCGAAGATACTTTTCCTTCGTGAAGTATGCCGGCCGGAGTGGCCGTGCGGTTCTAGGCGCTGCAGTCTGGAGCCGAGCGACCGCTACGGTTGCAGGTTCGAATCCTGCCTCGGGCATGGATGTGTGTGATGTCCTTAGGTTCATTAGGATTAATTAGTTCTAAATTCTAGGCGACTGATGCCTCAGAAGTTGAGTCGCATAGTGCTCAGAGCCATTTGAACCATTTGACCCTTCGTGAAGTGTGAGAGCTGTGTGCGTCTGTGTACCCGTTAACTATGGGTTAACTATGACTGTAAGGGGTGTGTGTTGTGTTCGTGTTTGAAATAATGAGAGAAGAGTGATGGTGAAGTCCAATGCTGCCACATAGCCTGCTCCTCTCAAAACCAAGGGAGTCCCGAGCTTAACTTCCCCATCCCAAGGACGGATCACCAACAGTGTCCCATATCTTCACATGCGGAGAGGTTAGAAATTTAATCCAGGACAATGGGGAAAAGACTAGTGATCAGTGCCCTTAAGCCACACCTTTCTCTTCTCTCTACCGTAAGGGCGAAGAGGAATTTTGAACAGCGTGCGGCGAACCGCGACGGTCACCCATCCAAGTACTAGGCACGGACGACGGTGCTTAACTTCGGTGATCTCACGGAAACTGTAGTGTCCACCTCGGCATGGTCGTCGACATACGCTACATTGAATATAGGCATGAGACTAAAATGCCCAGACAGCACGTGGGCATTCAAAACGTAGTACAAGGCAACGTTCAATTAACTTAATTATCCAATAAAGTAGTGATTTCAGGTCGTAGATCACTGTTATGGTATTTTCTATTCTCAGGATGCCATAAACTCCATCTAACTTGTACTAAATTCATAGGATTCTCATATTCAATCTTTTGCATACGGGAATGTTGCCCGATTCAATCCTAGAAAACAAGCAGATTTGGATCCCGTCGGCCATAAAAAAAAATGGTTCAAATGGCTCTGAGCACTATGGGACTTAACTGCTGAGGTCATTAGTCCCCTAGAACTTAGAACTAGTTAAACCTAACTAACCTAAGGACATTACAAACATCCATGCCCGAGGCAGGATTCGAACCTGCGACCGTAGCGGTCTTGCGGTTCCAGACTGCAGCGCCTTTAACCGCACGGCCACTTCGGCCGGCCTCGGCCATCAATCGAAGTCTGTACGTTGGGATGTTGACTATGGTTGCACTGACTCTGCATATGTAGTATGGCGTACTGCTATGAAAAATCTGCCGTCCTTGGCTGATGGTCGTCGGTGGAATCCTCCGATGTCGGCTCCACTGTGACCGCAGCCGCTGAGGCAACTACTGACAGTGCGACAGACAGCATTCGGAATGTTGCACGGGGTCGAGCGCGAGAACGAAGAACGACTGTCGCTGATGGCGGTTTATCTGCGTGAAAACTTAATTCGCTGCGGCTCTGTAGCATTGCTGGATGACGTTTCAGTTTGTTTCTCTAAACACCTCATCAGGTTCCTCGAGATCTGTCTGTATATTTGTGCTACACGCGGCACATAAGCTGTGCTACAATGGCTGGAGACTAACCGGATGCTGCTGTTCCTTAATGAAAAACTATCGCCATCTATTAATAGCGGGCGTCGATGATGGGGATATAACTCAGACTTAATTATTTGTGCCGAAGGAGTCGCTCAAAATTATGTGGACAGGATTGAATAAATAGAACAATAGTTCAGTGACAAATAGACGTGGAATTAGCAGCCTCACAGTTGATAACACATAGAATAATTTGAGAAAGTCTGTCTCCCTAGCTTCATTTTTATCAGATAGCTTTGCTGGGACCCGTCATGAATTCCCCCTTGTGACAACAACTTCATTTCAGAGTAGAGTTTGCACCACACGTCCTCACGTATTTCGCGAATATATTCTAATCACCGTCTTCCACAACAGAATTTACTCTCTGCCGCTCCCTCTAGCACCACGGAAGTTATTTCCTGATGTCTTAACAAATACGCTGTCATCCTTTCCCTACTTGTTGTCAATATTTTCTCTGCACACATCCTTCGGAGAACCTCCTCATTCTTTATGTACTTAGTCCACTTAATTTTCAACATCTCTCTACAGCACAACATCCCAAACACTCTGATTCTCTTCTTTTCTCGTTCCTCCACGGTTCATGATCCACTACCATACAATGCTGTGCTCCAAACGTTTGTCACAAACTTATTCCTAAAATCAAAGCCTAGAAGCGTACCTGAGACTAGCAGACTGGTTTTGGCCAGGAATACTCTCTTTACGCTCTTTGCCTCGGCCGTGATGTGTTATCCGGATTGCAAGGTAGTAGAGTTCTTAAACATCTTCCACTTCGTGGTCATCGATCTTGCTTAGGTTTCTTCTAATCACGTTTCTACTGCTGCTCATTACTTTTGACTTTCTTTCGTATTTTATACTCACTAGACTCTTCATTCCATTCAACAAGCTTTTAATTCTTCATCTCTTTCACTGCGGATAGTAATGTCATCTTCGTATCATATCACTGATATTCCTTCACCTTGAATTTTAATGCCACTTTAAAGATGAAAATAGGGGCTCTTAATCTGGCCGAGAAGGAAAACAAGGTAGGGCTAGACCAACGGAGATTTGTCATAGTTCATTCACTGGTACAACATAAGATTTTCCTGCACAGACTGAATTTAATTAAACGATTAATTTGAATACTGAACAATAATCAGTGATGGAAGAAAATATTGATTATAACTCGTACCCAATCTCTGTGTGCCGGACCAAAAATTACAAAAACTTAACGAGCAGAAGACACAGATAAAAAATTTAAATAAACTGAACCGGCCACATAATAGGCCGTAGCCAAAAATTTCTTATACTAAAATAATAGATGACCAAAGAAAGAGAAAAAAATTTTTGAAACCTCATAGAAAAGACATGGTAGCAAGGCTTCTAGGTTCCACAATAATATTCAAATAATTAAAATTTACTTTAAATAAGAGTGACAGTTGATGTCTCAACCGCTAGTAAAATGTTTAAATAACTTAAAGGAACAATAAGATTATAAAAGGAAAGCCTCTATCAATTAAAAAAACAGAACGACTCAGCAGTGCTCTGAAATTTCAAATTAACTTTAAACAGCATCACTGTAGGTCAAAGCTGCGCTCGGAAGAAACTGCGAAAAATTCCGCTGCTCAAGGCTTGTGCATAGGATCGCATAAACAGGCGGCTGTGTAAGACGGCTGATCCCAGAATGAGTGGGCCTCACAGGAATCGGTAAACAGCACCGGCGCCAGGGATCAAGCAGTCTTCACAAAATTCCCTGCAACCCGAATAAATTCCAATAAGTGCGAGCTCAAGTGACAGCCAGGATTATAACAAATAATGATTACGCTCCTAATAGTTAATGCAATTTCTTACGGAGTGATACTCGGAATTTAACAATCTTCTAAGACGTTAGCATAAAATTTAAGTAACCGCTTACAATTGGCTTATGGAAATTCCAGAATTCAATAGTTATACCAAATCCTCCTGGAGTAAATAAGAATGAACAATGTGTCCTAAAACAAAGTAAAATTTCCATATAAACCACGTAAAATCAACACGCGATTTACATGACCTGAAGCAGAAAAAGCAGTATATTAGCCTGACTGAATAAGATACACTGGAGCCAAGTCCAGAAAAGACGGTTAATGTTTCGCCAAACGACAACTACACACTGAGCACAACATTTATCCATACTGTTCCGATAGAACATACGTCAAACATTTCTTAACATTGACCCTGATAACATTCGCGCAACACATAACTCCACTTTCACACCAGGAACATACGGTCTGTGATAATATTAAACATCGACCAGTAGCGTACGCCAGAACTAATATCATCAAGTAGTCATTTGCCTCCGGGAAGGCGAAAATTAATAACTTTTTGACACATATATACTACACTGCCAATGAACTTCCCAACAAGCTTCCTTGTACAGGCAAACACTGAAATTAACTCGTAGTAAAGGCGCCACAGACAAAATTCACAGGTCAAACTTCAAATAAGATGTAGTCTACAATGATCTAATTAAAATATTTAACAGTCCTTTTCAATACGTAAATTCTTGCTCATAAAGTTCAGCCTGCAAACTCCATGGAAGTGCGGTCTTCAGAACAAATAAACAGAACCGGAGCGTCCAGAACCTCGGGTTTTCAATAATCCACTCCCGAGGTTGCTCGGAACACAGGCCAACATGGCCCCTGCATATCCTTCCCAGTGTACGCCAACATACGGACAGGTGGGTGGCCACTAGAGGCCTCTTTCCCGCGTGTTTGCTCCACTGGTCCACCCCTTATAAGGTTAACTGCCACACTATCTTGCAGACCCAGCAAGCCGGCCGTTCATGCCACGCCAGAGCGAGCTGCCCTAGTTGGGCAACATAATACAATAAAAGATTAGAGCATATCCATATAGATTCAGTACGACAAGCTGGCAGGGCTCAACACTCACATGCATTACTTTTGTTTTCGTTCCTGATACTTCAGTGTATAGACGGAACAACCGGGGCGAAACACTGACTCCCTTTTTATTCCGAGCACTTAGTTTTTGGTCTTCCGTTCTAATTGTTCCCTCTTTGTTCTTGTACGTGTATGTCACCTCTTTCTCCATATGGCTTACTCCTATTTTCCCTCATTTTCGAACGTCTTGGTCATTTTAATTTGTCTAAAGCATTTTTTTAGGTCGAAAAATCCTACGAAGATATAGTAATTTTTCTTAAGTCTCGCTTCCACATAAATGAAACATCGTATCTGCCTCGATGTTCTTTTCACCTCTCATTTCCTTCAGTTGGATAAGTCAGTAACAAGTCAAAAACGATAAAGCAACGGTTATGTATGATATGAGAGTAGAACAGTTGATAAATTTCGGCCCTAAAGCAAGTTCTGTTTTCCTCTGTTAATATGTCCCCAAATGACGAGCACATTCCAGATCCATGTAACTGATGTACTCTTCGAATCATTTTAGGGACTCACTTTAGTGAAAGTGAATATCCTCCAATCCTCTCCTTTGGTATCTCGAGGTTCCAGTGGCGAGCGTTCACTGCTCTCGCCGAAGCAGTTCCTGTGCGATATGGCACGCTCCCTTGCTATGCGTCGTAGTTTTGCCACTGTCTCGGAGCTGTACATTTGCAGGGCTTGTTTCAATTTTTTTTTCATTTTGAGATGGAGAGTCCTGAAGTTAAATGAGCGCTGACAAATCCGCAGTTGAGATACCAGAAATATTCGAGCATATGGCTTCTTGCTAGAAATAAACCTTTCTTTCTGTTTGGATCATTAATTTCAGAAGCATTATAGGCAGAAAAGTGCAGGTAATGGACTTGCACCACTATTGAAATAAGCCCTTCATTTATCAGTGGAAATTGGTCAAGTCCTAGCAACTCAATATTAACGGAATAATTTGGATAAGAGACGCTAGCTTCTTCTCGACCCGCGAGTCATCACTTCTACACCACTGTCAGATCTGTTTCCCCTGAGATAAGTTGCAACATCCGGTCACTAAACTGGAAATATTTGTAAATAATAGATTTCAGCTATCGGTCGTCCTTTGGAATATTTATTGGCAGATCTAGATTTCGGCTAGCTGAAATCTACTATTTACAAATCAAAATAACGGTCGCTGCATGCAACAGCCTCTGAATGGAGGGTAACCTGATGAAAACTGGAAATAGTTATTGCTACTAGCAAAGTTACCTTCTCATCAACTACGGTACGCCCAAAAAGAGCGGACACACCATCCACAAATTAAAGCAATCCATCCTGCGTACCAGGTGCTTTATCTCTCGTCCCCTTGTTAAGAGTGATCAATTCACAACTGAAGTATGTGGACTAACTAGCGAGATTGTTGATTGAAAAACCCTCGTTCAAATTAAAATCTTCTTGGAGAAAAATTGCTCCTCCACGAACACGTTCGCATAGACTCCGAAGTAATATCCTACAAAGTAGCTCAGTAGTATCAATGACGACTGGCATGACTAATCACTCGAAGTACTGAATCGAGGTTGCCAGAAGACTTCATCGTATTCAGTACTTCATGTGACGAGACCAAATTACAGTACACAGTTCTGGAATTTTGTCCTCAATTTAGATGTTTACCGAAAAGCAAAAAAATAATCCTTATTTCGTTCTTTGAGTGACTTCTTATAAAGGCATCGGAAACCCATTCACGAAACGTTGCGTTACAGTTTAACATACTTTCTTGGAGCCAACAACTGAAACAACAGTAAACAATAGGCAGTTCAGGCATTTATGGCTGCCTGATAGCTGTAGCACAGGACACACAACTCATTCAGTACCTGTGTTATATGCTATGAAATCAGTTTCATTGTCGTCACAGTGACATCATCAGTAATGGTTACAGATTTACGTTTGCGTTACTAGCTTCGTATAACAAGTTTTTCTGGTTTGACAGTCTCCAACTGCTCTGAAGGTAAGATGAATAACGGAGGTAAATTTGGATATTCATTGTGGCGAACATTCAGTCTTCTCAGTCTTCCAGGTCCGCCGTTCACATACGTCCATACTGATGAATGAGAGAAAGAACATTTCCTTTGTACAAGTAAATAATAGTAAAATAGTAGAAATTAATTATGTTCGCTACATACTAGCAGATGACTGACGCTTATCATTAACTACTTATTAAGTTTTCATTGTCTTTGGTGTAAACGGATAGATATTAGGCGGTCGTGGTTCTGAATTCAGTGTGCAGATTGTAGCTCTCTGCAGTTTCATCGAATAGGAAGAGACTAAAACGCTATTCATAGATCCGATGGAATAATTTAAACCACATGTAAATGCTTTCCCATTTCATGTATGTACAAGTAATTCCAGAAAAAATCTGTGACTACTAAATTTATATTCAAAGTAACAAACTGCTCCTATTTAGAACCGCCATTCTCGCTATTGACAGCGTGCAATTTATATCATCTCTGTTTCGGTCATCGTCAGTTATTTCGCTGGCCGTATAACAAAATTCATCCACTACTTTTACTGTCTTAGTTCTTAATCTAATTTTCTCAGCATCTCCCGATTTAATTAGACTACTTTCCTCTATCCTTGTTTTAATACTGTTGATATTCATCTTATAAACTCTTTTAAGACACTAACCATACCATTCAACTGATACTGTAAGACCTTAATCATTTCTGATAGTATTACAATGTCATCGGCGAACTGCAAAGTTTTTACTACTGCTCAGTTTACAGTTTGAAGAACATTAGGTATAAACTACAAACTTCTGTCACATCCTTTTCAACTATTCCATGTCCCTCGATAACTGCAAATTGGTTTTTGTACAAGTCCTTCAGTCCTCGTATTTTATCCCTGGTATTATCATATTTTCAGAGTGTATATTGTAATAATCATTGCCAAAAGCTTTCTCTAAATCTACAGCTGCTACAAAGGTCGGTTAACTTATCTCTAATCCATGTCATAATATATGCTGTATAGACCATAGTGCCTCATGTCTTTCTACAGTCTTCCAGTTTCCAAACTTATCCTTCCGGAGATCGCATTCTCGCGGCCTCTTCTTTCTTATGTAAATAATTTAAGTTATTGTTTTGCGACCATGACATATGAAACTGAAGTTTTAGCCATGTTCACTCTTATGAGTAAATGCCTTCATTGGATTTGGAATCGCCACATTCTTCTGCCAGTTTGATGGTATATCAGGTATTTCACTTATCTCACATCTATTGCATATTCAGAGAATAGTTTTGTCATAGTATGTTCTCTGAAGACTCTCACAAATTCTGAGGGAATGTCATCTAGTCCAGGTTCCCTGTTTTTACAAGTCTTCGCCGGCCGCAGTGACCGAGCGGTTCTAGGCGCTACAGTCTGGAACCGCGCGACCGCTACGGTCGCAGGTTCGAATCCTGCCTCGGGCATCGACGTGTGTGATGTCCTTAGGTTAGTTAGGTTAATGTAGTTCTAAGTTCTAGGGGACTGATGACCTCAGAAGTTAAGTCCCATTGGGCTCAGAGCCATTTGAGCCATTTTTTCTACATGTATTCCAGGTCTCTGTTAAATTCTTCTCGCAGGATCATACCTCCCACATCCTCTTTATCTGCTTCCTCTTCACTTTTCTTACAGCTTTCATTTTCTTATTGTATTCTACAGCTCGTGGCATACTTAGTGCGTTCCGTCAGGGGGCTGGCCACCATCTTCACTATGAAAACAACTGATTGAAGTTTTCATCGTCATACTTTGAGAGACGTCATGCGACGTCCACAAAGAACCAATATCGTTGCATAATAAATACGACCAAGAAATTTAAAAACAAATAGCGATAGGGCTTCGTTACCTATAGATCGAAAGGTGCTGGATTCGATTCGAGGACGGCTCAGCGATTTTCTTCCCTCGAGGACTCATTATTTCATCTTATCTTCATGGACGCGCCCGTCACCAACGTGGCGTCGGATAGAAAGACTTTCACTATGTGGACGAACAACCTCGGACGGGGTCTCAAAAATGGCTCAAATGACTCTCAGCACTATGGGACTTAACTTCTGAGGTCATCAGTCCCCTAGAACTTAGAACTACTTTAACCTAACTAACCTAAGGACATCAAATACACCCATGTCCGAGGCAGGATTCGAACCTGCGACCGTATCGGTCGCGCGGATCCAGACTGTAGCGCCTAGAACCGCTCGGCCACACCGGCTGGCTCGGACGGGGTCTCCCAGCCCATAATGCCATAATGTAATTTCTTCTTTTCCCCTTTCTACACCCCTACCTTACGTTTCTTCCACCTTTCCATTACTGTTGTTATTTACTGAAGTGTTTCAGTTAGCATAACGGTCCAGTCACATTAATGTGACCACCACCTATGTTCGACGTCAATGTGCAGTAACCACTCACAGACGGCTGGGGCACTCCTAACAGTGGAGGGTATACAAAACGTGTCAGGAGGATGCGGAACACGGTGCAGGCGTCGAAATGCGGAAACGGAGTGATTTATCTAACCTCCAAAAGGGCACGATCGTTGTCTTTCTCGCCAAAGGAGGAAGCATTTCCGAAAAGGCTGAGTTTGTAAACTGCTCGTGTTGAAATAGGTCACGAACAGCATAAATTTCTCTATACGAAACTGCCGCCAAGGCAACTATGATGCACCACAAGCCATAGATGATACAGGTGAACGACGGATGCAGACATGTGTATGTGCGACTACGGAGCAACTGATCGCTCAGATCGACGAAGAGGCCCCAACAGTGTCTCCACAACGATGTTGCTGAGTAGCGGCACCCGAAAGAAGGAGACTGGTTCATGCACCCACGCTGACTGCTGATCACAGACGAAGACTGCAATTTGCACGGCAGCACCGCAGCTAGACGTCCACTGAAGGGCGAGAAGTGGCCCTTTCAGATGAATCACATTTTACGCTCCATCGGACAGATGGTCATTGGAATGTACGGCGTTAAAAATCGAAATAAAACACCCTGCAACAAGCGTCAGGAGGGTCCAGGCCAGAGGAGGTAGCGTTATGGTCTGCAAATTGTTTTCGTGGGGTTCACCGGCTGATATCGTCATTCTGGAAGGCACAATGGAAGAGTGTAAGTGTGCATCTATCCTAGGGGACCATGTTACCCCTAAATGCAGTTTGTTTTTCCTCGTCACTATGGCATCTACCAGCAAGACAATGCTACGTGTTACGCAGCTTGCAACAAACGTGGATATTTCGAAAACTAACAGGATGAGTATACCGTACCCCCTGGCCTCCAAACTACCTGGGTTTAATCCCAAGGAAGAAACTATGGAACCACTTCAATTGAGCTGAACGCTTCATGTGTCCTCAACTGAAATCCATGCGCTGCTGGTAACGGTACTGTGGTCGGCATGCTCGACATCCTTGTCGGTACCATCTGGAACCTCACTGACGCTCTTCCTGCGCGTCTCGAAGTCGTCTGCACTGCAAAACGAGGTTATGCAGGCTTTTGACAGGGGGGCACATTAACGTGACGGTACAGTGTGGTTCCAGTAGCTATTAACAAAGTGGAAGTCCAGTTAATGGGTTTAGGCTCTATCATACCACTGGGATGAACAAACGCAATGAAGACTCTCTATCGCAGAGATGATCGGTACAGTACCCTTTCACCCTAGCCCAGCACAGCGACATTAATGCGGGGAGCTAGCCAGCAAATATACATCACAGTGTAGCGACATGAAGCGAGAGAGCTTGCCCACCTGAACTGCGCAGGCACTGCAAGTTGTGGATCATACCTGGAAGTGATAGTGCTTCAGTGGCGGCGAGTTAAATAGTTTTATTATTTACATTGTTGTTATTTATATTACAAAAATGCAGGTATTCTTATTTTTCACTTACGTGAATTATTATCTGCATGTCACATGTTTGCTACAAGCGAGGTAATGTCTGGACCAACATACTAGTGGTGTGCAGTCAAAGAACGGCACTCAGACGGGTACTTGTCATTTTTGATCGTTTTTTCTATTTACAAGGCTTCAAGGTTGAGAAAATCTGTTCACAAAAATACAGGGTGTTAGCAATATATCTACAGGTATTTTGATGATTGGTACCTTAATATGTAACCGCTTCATTTGTTAGTTGTTTCTTCTGTGCATCTAATAGTCTTCTCTCACAATTTACCACATGAAGTTTTCTGCACACTTGTAACTCTGCCGAGAATTGGACTACCTCTGTCAGCATAATTTATCCATTTTGCGTCCACACTCGAGCACTCCACCCTCTGACCGGGGAAAAATGAATATTAATGACTTGCTAGTGCTCCGAGTACTGGAACATAACGACCAACGTATAAACATACTACTGGCAACAGCTACAACTATTAGACTGTAAATAAAGTTAATACTGACTTAATGTTGCCCCATACACTGTCCTCAGTCATAAATAGAAGTATCTGCAGTTACACCCATAAAACCTTGTATATGTAGTACCAAACATGCACATTATAGCTGCCGCTATCGCGTGTGATTGAGGAAATCTCTCCCGCGTGCGGTAGGAATAAAACTGAATATTGTCATTCCGCCATTCTGTACTTCTCCTTAATAAAGCTGTCACGTTGCAGATCAATTAATTTTTAATTGCACTTCTGCGGATACAGTTCTGACATCAGCCGAACATGGTGACATGGAGATATCAAAATCCGACTCAAGTGACCTCAGATCTTTGTATTTTTCGCGAATGCTACACCTAATTTATCAATATATTGATCGAATGACTGAAGAAGCGAATTTCGCCAAATTCGGCAAATGCCTTAAACTACGGTCCTGGAATTGATTTCTCTGTAGCTCCAGTTTCTGTAGCATTGTGAAAATTTAAGACACAGAGATACAATTTATTGACCATTTCCCTGCAGAGAAGCATCGAGAGTATTAAAGTGATTCGTTATGTCAGTAACAAATGACAGGTTAACACTCCATAGAGAGTTACAAAGCTCGGGAAAAGACCTTCCTGTTGTAACACTAAAAAGATTAACCTGGCCAAGCAGAAGGAGGAAACGTTCAAGTGTTTTTCCCCATTAGCACTCTTACCGAACAAGAACAAGGTCTATCACTGAAATCAGATTCGAGTGACTCCATACTGCAAATGGTATGACATTTACAGTCCTAACAACAACATTCATAACCATTTCAATTTGCACCGTCTTGGTACAATGTGGCTCTTGATGAATCATACAATGCACTGGCTGAAATTTTTGTCCTGTTTTAGAAGACCCACAACTTCCACATACAGCCGACCATCTTAGTAGCGTCATAAGTAGCGAAGGAAACCACCTTATCCCAGCGCAGATTCATATTCTCAAGAGCATGTACAATAGCTCGAAATGTGCAGAGGTAACAAAAGTCGTGGGATAGCGATATGCACATATACAGATGCCGGTAGTATCGCGTTCACAAGGTATGAAAAGGCAGCGCATCGACGGAGCTGTCATTTGAAGTCAGGTGATTCACGTCAAAAAGGTTTTCGACGTTATTGGGGCTTTGAATTTGAATTGACGCTCGACGCATGGAAAATTCCATTTCGGAAATCGTTAGGGAATTAAATATTCCGAGACCCACAGCGTCAAGGGTGTGCATTACCCCTCACTATAGACAACTCGGTAGCCAACGGCCTTCACTTAACGATAGAGTGCAGCGGCGTTTTCGTGGAGCTGTCAGTGTTAACATACAAGCAACACTGCGTGAAATAACCGGAGAAATCATTGTGGGTCGCTCGAAGAATGTTTCCGTCAGGACGTGCGGCGAAATTTGGCGTTAATGGACTGTGGCATCAGATGACCGACGCGAGTGTCTTTGCTAACAGCGTGATACCATCAGCAGAGTTTCTCCTGGGCTCGTGACCATATCGGTTGGACCCTAGACGACTGTAAAATCATGTCCTGGTCAGATGAGTCCCGATTTCAGTTGGTAAGAGCTGATGTTAGGTTTCGAATGTGGCGCAGGCCCCACGTAATAATGGACCCAAGTTATCAATAAGCCCTGTGCATACTGGTGGTGGCTCCATAATGGAGTGGGCTGTGTTTACGTGGAATGGAGAGGGTCCAGTGGTCCAGCTGATAACTGACTGGAAATGGTAATATTCAGCTACGTGGAGACCACCTGCAGCCATTCATGTGTTTATGTTCCCAAACGACGAGCCGACGGGAGTGGCAGAGCGGTTCTAGGCGCTTCAGTCTGGAACCGCGCGACCGCTACGGTCGCAGGTTCGAGTCCTGCCTCGGGCATGGATGTGGGTGAAGTAGTTAGGTTCGTTAGGTTTAAGTAGTTCTAAGTTCTAGGGGACTGATGAGCTCAGACGTTAAGTCATTAAGTCCCATAGTGCTCAGAGCCATTTGAACCATTTGAACCACTTGAACCCAAACGACGATGGAATTTTTATGGATGACAAAGTGCCATGTCACCAGATCGCAGTTGTTCACGATTGGTTTTAAGAACATTCAGGACAATTGGAGTTAATGATTTGGCCACCCAGATCGCCCGACAGGAATCCCATTGAACATTTATGGGACATAATCGAGAGATCAGTTTGTGGACAAAATCCTATATTGGCAACATTTTCGTCATTGTGGAAGTTCTTTATAGATAGAGCAATAAGGAATAGCTCAGTAGACAGTACAGTTGAAGAGGAATGGACATCTCTAAAATGGGCAATAAGAGACGATGGAAAGAAAAACATAGGAACAAAGAAGGTAATTGCGAAGAAACCGTGGCTAACAGAAGAAATACTTCAGCTATTCGAGGAAAGAAGGAAGCGCAAAAATGTTCAGGGAAATTCAGTAACACAGAAATACGGGTCCTGGGGAATGAAATAAATAGGAAGTGCAAGGACGCTAAGACAAAATGGCTGCATAAAAAATGCGAAGAAATTGAAAAAGGAATTAGCTGTCGGAAGGACTGACTCAGCATATAGGAAAGTCAAAAATCTTGGTTAATAATTTTGTCATCCTTAATTTTCAATGTGTTATTTCATAGGGTTTCTTAAAATTTCATTCTCATGAAGATATACCTAGAGGTGTCAAAACCTAGGTTAATGTACAACAGTTATGTGCAACCGGTTGGCTCTATAATCCTATGCTGAACCTTACATACGGCTGCTGAGAGACACCCATGTTTAAAACAGTAAGGCTTCTTGTTATTATGCATTGGCCTAATCGAAGAAGAAAAGCGTTATAGCCCTTCGTGGCGTAATTTTTCAGACAACACGCTACTGGCTCCTAACGTATAGTGGAGGGTTGCCTGTTTCCCATTTAAGCATTGCATATTGTTAAGAGCCAGTCTCTGATTTTGCCAGATATCACCTGCTACATCGTTTGCATTTTGCGGAACGTCTTTTTTTCCGCAAACGGTAACTCCACATAAAGTACTAGCGAGCTCATCACTTGTGACTCATCGTCTGTCTTTGTAGCATCCAGATAGTACGGGGCTTTACAGAGACCTATAACGCCTGCGCAAAACCGAGCCTTTTGTGTCACTAATGGATGTGCTCACACATTTCCAACACTGAGCTTTTCAAACGATAATGCGATCCCTTTCAGACCCTTGTTGTATCTGCGGTGGTTATATTGCTTCGTCTCGGCTGCGACAGTTAATTCGAGCAGACAAAGACATCAAATGCCGCCGAAAGAGTCTCATAAACCGCTTCAAAGAATTGTGTCAAGAGCTCAGCGGCCCACATCCCGCGCGGTTATGAGAAATTAATGAACTGCAAATATTACACGCTGGCAGTTGCGTTTATTTTCCCGTGCTTGGCTTGTGCAGTGTTAAAGAGGTCCTTTTATCTTAATTAACTTTCGTATCGAGCGCTCGCTTGGTTGCCTCTGTAAGAGGTCTATTATTGGTAGCAGTATTTCTTTTTGTCTCTCCGCTTGCAAACTCACTTCAGAATAATGAGATTTGTTCAGTGCGTTTCCGTCGGCTGTGAGGCACTGTATGTTTACCATTTGCGGAGAATAAGAGGTACGCCTAAATTATACACGTGCTCTTGAAGTCCATGTCTTCCTCCTTATACATAAAAAACTTAAAACTACAACCAGATAATTACTCTCCGCATTAAAGCTACTACAATTATGGCGGTGTTATTTAGAGCCGTTGGTGATTAGTCGTAATTAAGCTGTAGCCCTAAAGTATGATAGCTTTAACGGTTTCTTACACATGTGTAAAATGTATGCTGCAGACAGGTTTTCAGTGACGAAAAAAAAATCGCAGCAGGAAAAGTAATTAATGTAGACTGGGAATACATCTGTCTAGGTAACATATTTAAGTGATCAACACTGCAAGATCAGAGGTTAATGTAAGAGCGAGGTAAGCCACTGCAAATGCGAAATGCTGGTGCACTATGTAACACCTCAGTTTTTATCCCGACCTGATCTGATCGAATAGCAGCCCAATATTTATTATTAACATGACCGTGAAACTAATGGGGCTGGTAATCGGAATTGACTGCTACGGAAGTAGTTACTTTCCAGTTCGTCCTGTTCAATACTATAGTACTGAATGTATGGTAATAAGGAACACCAACACAGATTTACTAATTACGAACTTATATTCTTCTCAAATAACAAAAAGGAGAGAGCCACTGCCTTCGTCATACATATCTAATTACGGCTAATCTCAGCACAGGCTTTCTTCATTTGCCATTATCGTCACATTCTAATCCATCACTGCATCCAACACTGCAATCCAAGGTTAGGCCGGCGCGGTAGACGCGACACTAAATATCGGTACTAGTAACGTCACTGATCACTTTTATAAAGATACTTCATCACTTTCCCAGTAATTATTTATTACTTAGGGGTCTAACCACGGCGATGGTGACACCCTTCTCGGTTAAAATACCCTGTATTCCAATAATAGCCTCCACACACACACACACACACCATTCCCGCCAACCAGTCTGGCGCATCTCGACACTCGCTCTCGCAACACGTCACAATCGATTGTTCGCCCTATCGACCTGTGCCGAGTGCAAAGTTATAGTAAGGGCCTACGGACCCCGTACAACTAGTAATCGGTGTTACAGCAAGACTTTTGAATACAAGCATGCATACATGCATTGTCTTGTACAGGAGCCGGATCTCAGTTTATGGGATGGAGTTCCATCCCAGCTGCGCTTAGTCAGTCAGTGCACGGACTGTTAATGCTGTTTGTAGATGAATCTGGAGCTTTCGTCCGACGATGCCCCGTATGTGCTCGACTGGAGACAGATCTAGTGATCGAGCAGCACAAAGCAACACGTCGATATTCTGCAGAGCGTGTTGGGTTGCGGGAGAGTTATGTGGGTGAGTGTTATTCTGTTGGAAAACAGCCACTGGAGTGCTGTTCACGAGTGGCAGCACGACAGTTCGAATCGCCAGACTGACGTACAAATGCAATCATAGTGCGTGGGATAGCCACGAGAGTGCTTCCGCTGTCATACGAAATCGCAGCCCAGGTCATAACTCCAGATGTAGGTCCAGTGTGCCTAGCTCACAGTCGTGTTGGTTGAAGTCCCTCAGCTGTTCTCCTTCTAAGCAATACACGGGCATCACTGACACCGAAGCAGAACCAGATTTCATCAGAAAACACAACAGATCTTCAGTCTGCCCTCCAGTGAGATCTCGCTTGACACGATTGAAGTCGCAAATGGCGGTGGTTTGGCGTCAGTATAACGCACACTACAGAGTGTCTGACTCAGAGCTGTCCTTGTGAGCCGTGGCTGCCTCGTGTTATGCTTTGCGCTAAACCTTGGTTGCTATTCTGTGATTAGTCTCCTGGGATTATCGTGATTATGCTGTTATCCTCTCTCTCCGCGTGTCGCAGCAGTAGCATGTATCGATATTCACACCCTTGTACTATCTTTGGCCTCGCGCTTATAGTTTCCGCCTGTGTCGCGTGCGGGCAGTTCGTCGGTTGGTGTGAGGAAGTCTCCGTGGCACGTTTCTGGTCGGGGCAGCTGGCGGCAACCACTCGCGGTCGGAGTGTGAGGGGCTGTTCCCATTGCTACGAGGTCCGTGGCTCACCGATCCCGGACACGAAAGTTGAGTCTTTACTTAATCTACCAGCCAGCCACAACTGTTCACATTGTGTCGTTTGAATTTCGTTGTGGGCTGCTGGGACGTTCCTGCAAGCAACAATGTGTGTTTTCAAGTTAACGAAATTCTAGCCACCTTCCTGTGGAGTTTAACTTATTTTTGAATTGAAGTGCACCAGCGGAATCTCCTGCCTTGTGGGCGTTAACGTTCTGGTTATCTGCCCTGGCTGTTGACGTAAATTCAGGCAGTGTCTTTTCCTTGACGTGTTGTGGCTGTCGAGCACAGCGTGTAGTTTGACAGCTGAATGTGTAATTCTTTGTGGGTGCTGATACCTACTGCGTTGTTCCATTGAAATCCCTGTTGTCTGCTGGTCGAGTGGAGCGGAAGTTATCCTGTTGCTTGGTCCATTGACTGTCTGGCGGTTGGGTTGCCGTCGGATTGGGAATTGTTCGGCCGACTGTCTGTCCCACCTAAGCGAGCGTTAGTGTTTGAAAATGGTTCAAATGGCTCTGAGCACTATGGGACTTAACTCCTGTGGTCATTAGTCCCCTAGAACGTAGAGCTACTTAAACCTAACTAACCTAAGGACATCTCACGCATCCATGTCCGAGGCAGGATTCTAACCTGCGACCGTAGCAGTCGCGCGGTTCCTGACTGAAACGTCTAGCACCGCTCAGCCACTGTGGCCGGCTAGTGTTTGAATTCCAGGCCGACCCTTGGAAACTTCTGAGTGTCGTTTGATGTGCTGCCTTTTGTTATTCGTCCTTGTTGTTTGTTTATGCATGGCTTCTAGCCGATTTTAAATTAAAGTTGTTTTGACCTTAAGGCGTGAGATTGTTTGGGCCTTCAGCCTGATTTAAAGAAATTTTAGCATAAGGCCTTCTGCCTTTAAAAATTCAAATTTCGTTTTGAGGCTTAAGTTATTAGCCTTCAACCGATTTTAAATCAAAATTGTTTTGGCCTTGTGAGATTGTTTGAGCCGTCAGCCTAATTTAGTGAAATATTGTAAGATGAGGCCTTCTGCCTCTTACAATTCAAATTCTTGTTTTTGAGTCTTAAGTGATTGGCCTTCAGCCGGTTTTGAATTAAAGTTGTTTTGCCCTTGAGGCGTGAGATAGAATGGCGCATTTAGCCGGGAATTAAGTTCTAAAATTAATGTTTGGGTTGCTCTTTTTTTAATGTTTTCTTTTCTGTTGTTAATGATGAATAAAGTAGTACGTTCAAGTGCAACTGACAGCCACTCATTTTGGCCCCTTTCCACAAATTAAAGTATCTGTCCAGTCCTGCGGGTATAGCAGGGTATCTCACCTTGAAATAAGCAATATGTAAAAGTTCGTGGTGTCACTGTGGTGCCAACTGCTGGTCAGATTGCTGCTGCACATGCAGCACGATGCACAGAACCCAGACGCCGAACACGATGGTTTTCCCTCTCGGTAAAGCCACGTGACTGTCAGGGGACCGGTCTTATTGCGACCGTACCTTCTTGTGTTCATCGCTACCAGCAGTCGTGTACACCGGCTACATTCTTACCAAGACTTTCTGCAATATGACAGAAGGAAAGTCCAGCTTCTCTTAGCGCTATTTCACGACAACGTTCAGACTCAGTGAGATGCTGACAATGGCGTATCTGTTACCTATATTCTTGACTAACATGAACTCACCACGTCCAATCTCAAAGGTAACCAACTCTCACGACTGTAACACTTCTGGCACTAAATGTAAGTGGGTTTTCTATTTTGATGCTAGTCAATTGTCAGGATGAGCATTACTGCAAAGGGCATTTGATTCTAAAGCATTATGTCAAGGTGAAAATAATAAATCAATTAATTTTTCTCTCTTAACAACATGTGTGCAGGGTGGGTTCTTCCTTGGCTCGGGTATGAGGTAGAATGAAGCAGCATTTTTACATAAGATAACTTTTATTGAAGATTTGTACAACTGTTCCCTTACTCGATTGTTCTGGCTCGGAGAGCGGCAGCTGTGTCGTTTGCGAAGCCTTCTGCTGCGGCAGCGGCGGCGTCTGATTACGCCTGGCGGTGTGTATCTCGTGTCGCCGTCTCGCCCAGTTGACTGGAGACGCGCATCGTGCTGTGGCCCGTTTAATTATTGAGAACGAAGTCGTGAATCGGATGGCGATACCTTGGATGTGGCGTCCCAGTGTTTCTCTTCTCTAGCGGCCGCGTATGTCAGTGTTGTGCGTCGGCCAGCGGAGCAGCGCGGCGGGGGAAGGGCAGTGTCCCGGATTCGAACAACGGACTCCCGCTTGCCAGTCTTCGGCTGTCAGATCTTCATCCAAGCTCACAGGCGACTGCTGATGTGAGGCCGTCTCCTTCCCGTCCTCACGAGTAACCTGGGTACGTAAAAATCAGTCTTCAAATACCTTTTAACTTCTCGCGCCGAGGCTGCTGCTTGCTATTCCATTACAACGGCGGACTTGGTACGTCTGTGCACGATGTAGTCTCTTCTTGCATGACGGTCTTCAGCACCGAAACTGACTGAAAACTACTGCTACTCTTCTCTGTCGGACCCACTGCGTCTCGCGTATTTATTCACTTCACTGGAGGTGAACGACTTCACGGTCATTGCCTCTTCTGTCACGTTGAAAAGCTTCTCGAAGAATCTTCTTAACGTCGGTCATTGGCTCTTGGAATGTAGGCGAGGGCCTTGGATCACATGTGACGACTGAGAAACACGGGAGCCGGTCATTGCCTCTTCTGTCACGTCGAAAAGCTTCTCGCAGAGTCTTCTTAACGTCAGTCATTGGCTCTTGGAATGTAGGCGAGGGCCTTTGCTCACATGTGACAACTGAGAAACACGTGAGCCGGTCTGGCGATGCCTTCACGGTCATTGTCTCTTCTGCTCTGCCCGCTGTTTGCCAGTATGTAACTCTCTAAACTAAACCAAGTTTTTCATTTATTTTGTGATTTCTACTTCACTTTGATTTCACTAATTTATTTACTTATGTTAAGTACCACTCAACACGACAGATTTAGCGCGTATTTGAAGCATACATGATTTACATCCTCATGGCGGTGCTGCTCGCTCCACTCTTATGTAGCTGTTGTGAAATCTGAATACACGTCATCTTTCAGATGTAGAAAGACCCCTACTGACTTTTGTATGTCACAAAACTCCTTTTTGGTTATTTTCAGCCATAATGGTTATGTTTTTGAACCGTGACTGTGTGGGATAATTATTTCAAGTTTCTGCTACCAGTCACTTTTTATTTTATGCTTAATCTAACGTAATCCAACGCGTTTCGAACATGTTCTGTTTATCTTCAGGAGTTTATACATACATACATAGAGAAATGTTATTTAAAAATAAAGTCTTCAACTAGATTAATCTAGAACACTTTTTCCATTGTTTTCTACTGTAGCTGCTGGTGTGGCATTTGGGGGGAAAGGCTTTTATATGACAGTTGATAACTTACAATTTCATCATCTTGCTGCTTCACTTGCATCACTGATGTAATGGTGGAGCTGCTGATCGACATTACACTATTGCACATTATATTTTGTCACTGATTGCCAACGTAATTCACTACTGTCATATAAAAGCCTTTCACACTATTTTCGTAACACATAACTGATGCAAATCTATCTGCATCCTATACAGGCTGTGATATACATAGTCATCCACAAAGAAGAAAACCAGCAGAAGACATCACTGATTTCGATTTCTATCTATACACTGCCCCCCCTCCTTCGCCCCAAATGCCACACCAGCAGCTACAGTAAAAACAATGGACAAAGTGCTCTAGATTAATTTAGTAATTTTAAGTAACATTTCTCTATGTATATATGTATGTATAAACGCCAGAAGATCAACAGAACATGTTCGAAACGCGTTGCATTATGATAGATTAAGCATAAAATAAAAAGTGACTGGTAGCAGAAACTTGATATAAATAATCCTTCTTGGTGTTTCGATCTTTTACGTTAGTGTATAAGCCCATGATCGTCAGAAGTGAAAGAAATAGCAAGGTAAAGCCCCAACGACGAAGATGTGATTACAGAA
Source organism: Schistocerca serialis cubense (assembly GCF_023864345.2). Lineage (NCBI taxonomy): Eukaryota > Metazoa > Arthropoda > Insecta > Orthoptera > Acrididae > Schistocerca > Schistocerca serialis. The sequence goes on from NC_064645.1 coordinate 431,387,408, forward strand.
GAAGCACAAATTTGGGTAGGGCAAGTTTCAGGAAGTGAATCAGCTGTTTTATTTTTAATGGCGCCTTAGAGCGGATCCCCTCAATTCTGAGTCGAGTTTGAACCAACGACACTAACGGTTACACCACACTTACAGCAGCATAGTTCACCGCAGTATTGTCCACATTCAGCCGGCCGGAGTGGCCGTGCGGTTCTAGGCGCTACAGTCTGGAACCGAGCGACCGCTACGGTCGCAGGTTCGAATCCTGCCTCGGGCATGGATGTGTGTGATGTCCTTTGGTTAGTTAGGTTTAATTAGTTCTAAGTTCTAGGCGACTGATGACCTCAGAAGTTAAGTCGCATAGTGCACAGAGCCATTTAAACCATTGTCCACATTCAGTTCGCTGAGGTGCCTTCGGCTAGCCATTTTCGACAATGAGCTCATTTGTGTTCATGAAACATGCTGGTACTGAAATCCTTGAGGCATGTTTCATATTATTTCCTTAGTACAAAAACTGTAGTCTGCCTACTTAGCTTAGTCGTCGATTTGCCACAACGACGTGTGGAGGACCTGTTAGCGAATTTTGCAACGTAGGTGGACTGGACAGGCGACTACTCAGCATCTTGACGTCCTTGGAGGTTCTTCTTGAACGAGACGAAGCAGTTCTAAGGTCTTGAAAGCTTACAACGGCCGGAAGAGCACTGAACTGTCCCCATGCCTCTCCATCCACATCTAAATGACGTCACCGACAGAGGATGATATGGCGGCCGGTTGGCGTCAAGCGATCTCCAGGGCACAAATATGGAGCCAGTACAGCATACAATTTTTTTCTGTGTCATATGGTAAGTATTTATGGAGCTTATGCTGGAATTTATTTTGTCCTATGATTAATGTAGTTTTTCCTTTCTTTTTCTCCTTTATACATGATTGCGGTAGCAGTTTTACAATTACCTTTGAATTGTATGAAGAGGGTCATGGATATGGTTGCAAATAATATATAAAATGTTTGTGGAATATGGCACCTGTAAATTATGATACAGTGGGGTATGGATGAAACACAGCCCAATGTCCGCCCCTAGGCCACCCCTCTTACAATAGTAGACTTGTCGTCCTCATTTATTGAACAAGATCCAGGATTTAACAAAGAACATAAAAATTAATTCTGGTGAAAACAAATGTACGTTTCAGCCTCTAGCGCAGTGGCTGCCAATATGAGGGTAATTATCCCTTGGCGTGGACTGGGTAATGGAAAGTCTCATCATCGTTATAAACAAGAAACTGAAGTTTGTAGTCCAGTCACTGAAATAAGTTATTAGTAAAATATCATCTCTTTGTCACTATTGGCGTATGATGCATGTCTCATCAAGAACGATGTATACAAATGATGGATTAAAGTTAAGTATTCCAGCAGCTACGTACTTTTCTTTATAGCATTCATTCCGTATCCTGTTTCAGACCTCACGCCATCCTGCGTGAGCTTATAGCGTGCATTTCGGCCTTCTCTAGCGGATCCGACATGTACTAATGGACCGCGGCCGATTTAAAGCTACCACCTAACAAGTGTGGTGTCTGGCGGTGACACCACATTTTATACTGTAGGCATCGTTTAAGAATGGATTTTTCAAATGCCAACCCTAACTGGCTGAAATATGGGATGAAGGATTTCTTTGAAACATGTCGCTATTAAGACGATTTTGAAACTAGACGTACGACAGTTGTTATTTTGTTTCTCGGTCAGAAATAAAGAAATACGTGTTTCAGCATTTTTGGAAATTCATCCCTATGAGGTTTAAAGAGTGGGTGAAATATATTTTTTTAAATATATCTTTATTAAAGAACTACAAAAGTATTTTTAAAGCTACATCTATGAACACTAGTATTTGAGTTCTACTCCACAAATAAAAAATTACATGTCTCACTGTTTTTGGGAACTGAACCACTGAGGGGGTGAAATGGGAGATGAGATTTTTATGAATATTTTATAATGAAAGCATTTTTAAAGCTATATCTATGATAATTTAAATTTGGCTTCTCAGTTAATAATGATAAAATACGTGTTTCACTGCTTTTGGAAATTCAACCTCTAACAGAGTGAAATAGGGTTAGACTGATTCGTTGACTCGTCATCACCCAGACCAAACCACTTAAAGGATAGAAACTTGAAGTTTGGCGACGGTGTGGATCTTATACTGTAGGCATCGTTTAAGAAAGGATTGTCCGAAATTCCACTCCTAATGGGGCGAAATAGGTGACGAAAGGCTTTTTGACAATAAGTCACTATTAAGGGAATTTTGGAGGTAGAACTACGAAAACTGGTATTCGGTTTCTCAGTCAGAAAAAAAAAAAAAACCTTGTTCCAGCATTTTTGTAGATTTAACCACTAAGGGGGTAAAATAGAGGGTAATTTTTTAAAAAAGAATCAATAATTTCTCTATAACTACGGAAGGATTTTTAAGGCCATATCTATTACAATTGGCATTTGACTTCTCGATTGGTGTTTCTGGGAAGTCAACCCCTAAGGTTGTGCAATAGGGGATGACCATTAATTTTTATACTCGCTAACTCACTCATTGTAATCATATCAAACTTTTTTCTTTTTATCTTCTTTTTGCTGTTACAAACTTACGTGGCATTCGTAATCTGTCAAAAATATCTGTAACTACTGTAGGAATTGTAATTTGGTTTTCCGTAATGGGTAAAGTGATTCACGAGAAAGGTTTGTGTGTATAATTTAAAAATATTTCGTACTAATTGCCTGAGCTATCAGTGAAAACGATACCTTTGCTACATAGTCATCATAGGCTGCCCGTTAAAAACTAACCATTGAAAATACATTCCCTGACCATCTCTGATTGCAACATGTACAACATCTGTAATGTTTTGGCGTGCGGTTCTAGGCGCTACAGTCTAGAACCGAGCGATCACTACGGTCGCAGGTTCGAATCCTGCCTCGGGCATGGTTGTATGTGATGTTCTTAGGTTAGTTAGATTTAATTAGTTCTAAGATCTAGGCGACTCATGACCTCAGAAGTTAAGTCGCATAGTGCTCAGAGCCATTTGTAATGTTTTAACGGTTCAGAGCAAAGTTATACTGATAACTGATACAGCATTGCACTTGTTTGGGATAAGGTTCCAATACCCCATAAAATTTCCATTGAAAGATTCGACAGGACAACTCGATATTTGCACAACAATACCACTGTGGGGCGCTATACTGGTTTCTTCTCTGGAGGCGTCTGTCGAATTTACCAGTAATCGCAACAGGTGTGAGAGCAGATGAAAAGAATGCATCTGAACTTTGCAGTTAGTGTGAAATATTAATATAATTCCAAAATAAATGCAAATTCAGAATAGTGAATGTGATATTATGTAAAAAAATTCAAGCAGTCCCGAAAATCTTGGAATTCCCGGGATTGATATCTTGCCATTATCGTTATCGATTAACCTAGTCGAGATTCTCGGTTCCCAGGATGCATGAACAGTCTACATACATAATGAAGATTGCATGTAACCCCAGGAGTGCGAGTCAGACTCTCATTTGTCGGATTTTTATTCTTTTCAAGTGATTACTACTTCAATTTCAAGCACTGTGCAACACATTTTGTACTTCAAATAAACGTTTGAAACGTTTGTAGCGTTACCTGATTTTTCCAGTTATTTCAAATTTTCTTGTTTCTCTCCACCATTCTCAACTTCATGAGCTCGAAAAACTGACGAGTAGATGCCCAGTTTTAAAGACAATAAACTGTGAATGAAGAACTACTTACAGATAATGAAATTCAAGCCGAAGCAAAATTCCTTGGAGTCTACGAGGATAACGTATCGAAAATATTGAAAAACATGTTTTGTCGAAGCATAAATAGCGACGTCTTGCAGTAAGCGAAAACCTGAACGTGAATTTTCGAGTAACGTGCGTTTGCAGGTACCAAACTGAAAACAGAAAAGAGAAATTAGCTGTGCCAATCGTCTGAGTCTATATTTAGTTGATTAATATTATGGTTATAGAGCAGTCTTCACAATACAAAATACTCTCTCCCTTAGAAGACCTCTGTGGTCTCATTGAAGAAATGCAGATGGTATGGAATTGCTAGCAGGTGACCATATGACCTTTCAGTGCTGACATGGGTCATGATAGTGACGTGGTGAGAATGTTAGTCAGCCGTTTCCGATCAGCGTAGCAATGTGAATCGACATTGAGAAGTAGCGGAAGGACAGGAAGGAACTTTCAGTCCTGCCCTTGACTATACCGTGAATGAAACTGCCCAATTTTTTGTTGCATCAGCGTAGACTGTCCAGACTGTCTACAAGGAATGGCGTACCCCTCGTAGCCAAGTAAAACAGCGTAAGAACAGCGGTTATAAAGTTATACTAACCGACAGGTGCCGGAGACAGGTGTCGTGTCTTGACAGTGACAGTCTGTTTCCATCTTGACAGGACGTTCTGCTGTCAGCGAACGCACAACCAGGTCAACCAGTTTTCGAACGAGTAGTGCGGAACAAACTTTATCCAAAAGACATCTGGACTAGGCTACCTCGAAAATTGTCATTCCTCAAACTGGTAAATAAACCAGCGCCTCTTCAGTGAGCTAGACAACGCAAAAACTTGACAGCAACGTATAATGCCGTCCTGGAGACACGATTGTGCTCGTTCCCAAATGATGCGAGACGTCGAGTACACCAACGATTGAATGAGGCGCTGAATCCACAGTGTGGTAAAACTGGCTCTAAGCACTATGAGACTTAGCACCTGACGTCATCAGCCCCCTAGACTTAGAACTACTTAAACCTAACTAACCTAAGGATATCACACACATCCTTGCCCGAGGCAGGATTCGAACCTGCGACCGTAGCAGCAGCGCAGTTCCGGGAATTCACAGTGTGCTGAGAGTGTTCTTTATGCTATACTACGGTTGGTTCTGCGGTGTTTTTCGTACGATGAATTACGTCTACTCTTTCAGGTTAGCGTGGACAAGAAACATGAAGTTATTTTGAATATTCTTGGCAGAAAATTGTTATTCTTTTTTCTAAATCTGCATGATGAGTAAGCAATGCAAACTCCTGTCTTTGAGTATGACAAGAGCTTGTAACACGCCCTGGAGTACAACTGGTGGGGGACCCTTAAACTGTTCTCGCTTTGACCGTGCGCCGGCCGGAGTGGCCAAGCGGTTCTAGGCGCTACAGTGCGGCACCGCGCTACCGCTACGGTCGCAGGTTCGAATCCTGCCTCGGGCAGGGATGTGTGTGATGTCCTTAGGTTTGTTAGGTTTAAGTAGTTCTACGTTCTAGGCGACTGATGACCTCAGATGTTGAGTCCCATAGCGCTCAGAGACATTTTAACCATTTTTGAGATCCGGCCTAGTCTTTCACAGACTTAGTTCCGAATTCGAATCACAGTACTGATCACATTTTCAGTCTGTCACGAACCCTCATTTCTGTGCAGGGATTCAGAGTAAAATTTTCCTATTGAACCCAGGTTAGAGGTCTGATAAAATATGGAAACACCATGTTGTAGTTGTTGTCGTCTTCAGTCCAGAGACTGGTTTGATGCAGCTCTCCATGCTACTCTATCCTGTGCACGCTTCTTCATCTCCCAGTACCTACTGCAGCCTACATCCTTCTGAATCTGTTTAGTGTATTCATCTTTTGGTCTCCCTCTACCATTTTTACCCTCCACGCTGTCCTCCAACACTAACCTGGTGATCCATTGATGCCTCGGAACATGTATTACCAATCGATGACTTCTTATAGTTAAGTTGTGCCACAAATTCATCTTCCCCCAATTCTATTCAGTACCACCTCATTAAGTAAGTGATTACCCATCTCATCTTCAGCATTCTTCAATAGCACCACGTTTCGAAAGTTTGTATTCTCTATTTGTCTACATTATTTATCATCCCTGTTTGACTTCCTTAGATGGCTACATTCCACACAAATGCTTTCAGAAAAGACTTCCTGACACTTAAATCTCTTAAATCTAAACAATGTCATGGGCAAACCTCAAAGTTTTTATTTCTTCTCCGTGGATTTTAAGTTCTACTCCAACTTTTTCTTTTGTTTCCTTTACTGCTTGTTCAATATATAGTTTGACTAACATCGGGGATCGGCTACAACCCTATCTCACTCCCTTCCCAGCCACTGCTTCCCTTTCATGCCCCTCGACACTTATAACTGCAAAAAAATTGGTTCATATTGCTCTGAGCACTATGGGACTTAACATCTGAGGTGATCAGTCCCCTAGAACTTTGAACTACTTAAACCTGACTAACCTAAGGATATCACACACATCCATGCCCGAGGCAGGATTCGAGCCCGCGACCGTAGCGGTGGCGCGATTCCAGACTGAAGCGCCTAGAACCGCTCGCCACACCGGCCGGCACTTATAACTGCCATCTGGTTTCTGTACGACATGTAAATAGCCTTTCGCTCCCTGTATTTGACCCCTGCCATCTTTAGAATTTGAAAGAGAGTATTCCATTCAACATTGTCAAAATCTTTCGCTGAGTCTACAAATTCAAGAAACACCATAAACACCACAATTACCGTGCTTACTGCAGTCTAACAAAACTGTTGTCACTAAAAACAGCATCCAGTGGTGGATAAATAGAGGTACTGTATAGTTTTCTAGGGGATCTTATACCACTCTTCCTGAAAAATATTGGTAACTTCCGGGAACGATGATGGAGGTGGAAAGCGATCATGCAGTATTCTCTCAGAACTAGGCCACAGAGATTCAGTTTTATACTGAGATTTGGTTGGTCAGAGCACGTGCGACAATTCATCCTGGCGCTCACAAAATCATTCCTGGACGATGCAGCCCATGTGTACGGGGAACATGTCTTCTTGCACACAGCTTCATCATTCGGGAAGAAACACTGCACCGTACTACGGACCTGGTCAGCCTGTAACAACAACTGTACATATAATGATTTTTTCTTCTGATTTTCGATGAATTAATGTAACAATGTTTTGATTTCATTTCTTTTTATTTTCATGTCATTGTGTTAAAGAAATTGTAAGCAACTTTCGAGGTGAATATTAATATTTATGTCAAATTTCAAGCAATGCTATAACAGAATTGAAGTGTAACCTATGTCAAATCTATTGTAACATGTTTAAAATTGTAATTGTGCGCCTGGTCCATACGTAGTCAATGTATTAGGATATGTGGAATGTAAAACCTTTGGTGAATACCCTATCTGTAGGGGAGCGGTGAAAGGTGGATGGCAGACGAGCGCGGGAAAATGCACACGGGCGCGGCACGGCATAACGGGCTCAGTAATACAGTCGGAGTTGGGCATCGGTCTGAGGAACACGTTCCGGATCGAGGAGGCTATCCTGGAAAAAGTGGTTTCATTGAGCCTCGGATGTGCCGTTTCCGACGACTATACATCATGGCTATATTCTATAGGCACTGAATTGAAAAGGATTGCGACGCTAAGAAGAAGCAAAGTGCCGATACAGCAAAAGCCATAGCTGTGATTGTATGTGTGCTGTGCGCCTCGCCATCTCGCCGCCCGCCAACCGCCGCATCGACTCGGACAGGTTGAATCTTTAGAATTGTATTCGGGTGGACCAGTGTTAATTTTGTTCCTGACTGTTCAATAATAACTTTTACCAGATTTGTCCTATCAATCAATTATCCTCATCACTAACCTAGACAGGGTCCTTTCCACATGTTGTGCAATCCGAGTGTCCCGAAATGAAGATTTAAAGTTTATGTTAATAAGAATTACCTGCAGACCTATTTATGCTAGAATGAATTTTAAGGAGCTTTATGGTTAATGAAAATATAAGTAAAGAGCAAAGGTCTGACAAAGTTGTAAGATAATTTTGGAATTGGCTTAGTAAGGAAGCTTAATTAATTTGAGACTAAAATAATGGTAGTTAAATGAGGAAGTAATTGGACAATAAGAGTAATAACTCATATTTTGTAAATCTTGAGTACTTAATGTTTCCAATAGTTAATGATTTCAACACCGTGATCATAACAGTTTCAGGGTCCCCCCCCCCCCCCCTCTTTCACTCTTTTCTTTTCTATTCATTTAAATTCTGAAGTGACTGAACTGATTTGACCAGCAAAGTTAAAGTCATTATAAAACCTAAATTTATCAGTGTTTACTCTTATTAAAATTGACATTGTATGTGTGTTTCAAAAGTGCTATTTCTAGGGTAGTCTATGCCCGATTTCAGTCGGATCTATAGACAAAATGCAGTTTGTAGTAATCATTGTAGTGTAATGTTGTGTATTTACAGCTTGTCCAAATTAGTACAGAAAGGGAAAATCTTAGTTCAGTAGATTTTTCTGGTTCTAAAATTCACCATATAATACAGTATTACTACGTGTGGTTATGCTTGTACGTACATCCACTTGTACAAGGAAAAAACTCACTTAATGCCTAATTAGGCTGGCGACCGTATTATTAACAATTGGTAGCATCTGCTGTGCATATTCCTTGCCCGTCCTAACGTGTAGTTGCACTTTATACTTGCTTGACGTATCATTGTTGTTACTGACTGGGTATAAGTCCGATTTTGCTTCCATTCAGGTACACGGGGTCAGCATATGTACTAAAATCCTTTCTTAAAAAGGTGAAGCCTGTCAATTTATCATAGTACAGGCTTTAAAAAGTTAACGTACGCCCGAGCGTAGAGCGTTACAAGCCCAAATGGTTACTTAACCCTTTGCAGTAATGCGACGCTGTAAACCATGGATCCCGTGGAGTACCATTATATGACTACCAAACGATCACCAAACCCCGCCATGTTTCACTCTCCGTACGTAAACCCGGCCGTAAGTTGGAAACAGTGTGCAACAAATCTCAACCGACCAAATGATTTTTTCCGTTTCTCCATCCCCCTGGTTTTATGCCTTTTGCGCCGCATTTTCCTGTTGCGGGCATTTGCTTCACTGGTCACCGGTTTCGGAATCCTAGCTCCCTCTTCAATTTAAGCCAGTGGAGCTCCATTTGTGTCGTTACTGTGCTGACAGGTTTCGCGAGTGCGACGTTGAGTTCTACAGTGATTTTGGTAGCTGTCGTCCTCTTATTTTTCGTCACAATCCTCTTCAGTGACCATCTGTCACGATAACTCAACTTTCGTCCGCGTTAGCGGATGACGTTTTCCCGCTTTCGCTGTAAGCGGCATTAAGCTTCGATACGCTCCCTATTGAAACACAAATCACTTCGTTTACCTTGGATACAGAAGCAGCCACCATACGAGTAGCAACAATTTCCTCACTTTCGAATTCACTCAGCTTCGATATAATGTACTCACAACTACAAAGAACACTGTTCTGACCATGACTGATATTTGCAAAGTACTGACGACATTTCACAGGTGCCCTTCGTAGTGAAATACAACGGAAAATCCTGCAGGATTAGCTAGCATCTGCATTTACGCTCAAACAAGCATTTCCAATAGTTTGTTCCATAGATTTGTCCAATATCTGAAGTTATTAACAACTTTTGACACCGTTTGCTATGCTTAGGCAACCAATTGCAGTGGCGGTGAAATGCAAACACTAGCACAGCGAGAAACGTACTCGCCGGTGAGTGGTCTAAGATTGTCGCGGGAGCATCTGAAGGGACTGCTGCTGTCGCAGGTCGCTTCAGCGTTCTGAAGCCGTCCCCGCAGTCTCCGGGCGCTGGCGCTGAATTATTCACAAGGGCGGCAGATGGCGCGATGCCGGAGCGCCGCCTCTCGCGCTTAACGGGAAGAGATTCGCGTACAGATAGGCCACGCTGCGCACCATAAACGGCCACGACGACGACTCGACCCGCTTCCAGTATAGAAAAAGTGAAGCGCTATTAAGGCCCACACGGCACGTCATATGTTGGAGCACCTATTTTTTCGTTTCAAACGAAACGACTGAGACAAAAGGGGATCGTATCAGCATGGAGTCATGACTAAAAGCAATGTTTTAAATAGAAGAGTAGCTGTCAAATGTTCAAATGTGTGTGGAATCTTATGGGACTCAACTGCTAAGGTCATCAGTCCCTAAGCTTACACACTACTTAACCTAAATTATCCTAAGGACAAACATACACACACCCATGCCCGAGGGAGGACTCGAACCTTCGCCGGGACCAGCCAGAGTAACTGTGAATACAAAAGAAACAGCGCTCAGGGACTCTGGCTGCCGGTGCATCACGACGCGAGCGCCACCTGAGAGTGCTTGCGGAGTGCTGGAACCGGAGCGGTCGACAGGTTCAGTCAGTGTGAACTCGTGAACAAGTACTGACGCGAGGACACTGCCTCCGTCTCCTGTGATTGGGTAGCTGATCCATCGGATACGTCGTAGTAGACTCAGAGTTAAATATGAAGGGCTTATTTCAATAGTGGTACAAGTCAATTTTTGTTCATTGTGAGATACAGAGTCCTAAAGTTAAATGAACGCTGAAAATTCTGCAGTTGAGATACCGGAAATATCCAAGCATATGGCTTCTTGCTGGAGATGAACCTTTCACTCTGTTTGTTTGGATTATTAATTGCAGAAGCATTATAGGCAGAAAATTGGAGGTAATGGACTTGTACCACTATTGAAATAAGCCCTGCATATTAAGTTTGCAGCGTGCCCCGTTTTAAAGTGTCATCGGAATTTGGATTAGCACCCAGCATGAATGGGTTGCGTGGTTAGACAGTGATGTAAAATTCTCGCATGCATGGTGCTCCGCAACTTTCAGATATCTAATGTATGTCACGAGCTGCACTAGATATATTTATTTGCCATCGTCAGTGACATCTGACAGCAACAAACAACTGTATGTACGTCGATTTCTACTAAATCACAACTGCATGTATGTAGTAACATTCTAATCACATTATGTACCTCTGTAGCAGTGACATTCGTCTCAGTTAATGTGGTAGGATCTGAAATCTGTCCTTTCACACGCCATATAGTTTGTCATGTATGTTACTGCTGTCAAATCTTAGGCAGTGGCAATTCTTGATACCGTTTAACATGAGTGTTATATGGTGTAAACGTGGAACTCACAAGTCAAAGAGACTACGTCATCTGTTTTTTGTTATTTCTAAGATCATTTTAATAGTGGGTGATTTTTTCCACCGTGTACAGACTCTAGGAATTGATCGATGGGATGATACGAAACAAAATAGTCAAATGAAATGATGTCAGAATTATATGCTTTCCATGCAAGAGACCATTTATTCACTCATACTTTGCTACAGATATTGCGGTCTAATAAGCGCTGTACCATGCAGCCACAGTCACAGTATGCATTGTTTCCTCCTACAGGATGGTACTGTTCCTTATACGTCATTCCCCAGCACCGTCTCCCGCCATAGTCATTGGTAATGTTGTGTCCCATTCACTTCTCTCGCTGACTCACCTTGTAGTGGGTGTGATATGCTGCGGCGAATACATACATGCGTTGAGGCACATGGAAACGATTTGCAGCACATACTGTTAGTGTGGCTGCATGGTACAGCGCGTATCAGACCACAGTCTCTGTAACAATGAAAATGCAATTCCCGACATAAGTTCGTTCGACCTTTTTTTGTTCCGTACCGTCTCATCGATCAATCCCTAGCGTTTGTACACGGCGAAAAAAATCGTATATAAATTGCAGTTTGTCGACAAGTGGTATATGAAGGTAAAATACATACGAAAGGTACAAAATTGCGAAATAATCAGTCATAGCACGTCAAATTAGACGTAGACTCCAAACCAAAATTATTCGATTAAAATGCTGTTGAAATTTTGTATATACATCTTATTCTGTAGAAAAATTTCCGCTGCCAGTCACAATAAAAGGTGATTTATTTCTCACACGACCGGTTTCGGGGATGCGCCCATCCACAGGTGTTTATACATTGATGTATATGTTTATATTGCTGGAGATCACTGTATAACTACAAAAAAATTATTTTCTGGTGACTAAACAGGTACAAGTGGGACAATTGTACGTGGCAAGGCAGCATTTGTGGAAAATATATCTGTACATCCAAAAAGATGAAGTACTATTAGTATAGTTACGCTGTCGTGACAGTTTTCCACTTAGTTGCACACTTATAATTTTCACGTCCATATTTCAGTTTTATAAAGTTTAGCTGCATATTTCACTACTACGATGTGCGCTCGTGAAGTACACTGTGTTTACATACAAACATGTGAACTATGGTCAAAGAACTTAGACGTCGCAAGTGTAAAGATGTTGTCCATATAGATACACATACGTTATGGTCAAAGAACTTAGCCACAGGAAGTGCAAGGGTGTTGTACATATAGAAACCTGAAAAGCTATTATAGACTGCGAGGTTTTTTGATACACATTATAAAGCCTAAGTTCTCTGACAAAACTGTTGATCAAAAAATTTCATAATGTGTATCAAAATACTTTGCAGTCTGTAATAGCTTTTTAAGTTTCTATGTGTGCAACACCCTTGCATTTCCTGTGGCTATGTTCTTTGACCACAACGTACATGTTTCTGTATGAGCAACATCTGTAAACCTGCTACGTCTAAGTTCTCTGACCATAGCCCACATGTTTGTATGTAAACATGGTGTATTTCACGAGCGCACATCGTAATAGTGAAATACGCAGCTAAACTCTATAAAACGGAAATATGGGAGTGAAAATTATAATAAGTGTGCTACTAAGTGGAAAACTGTCACCACAGCGTAACTATAGTAATGATGCTTCATCTTATATTTTCGACAAATGCTGCCTTGCCACTTGCAATTGTCCCACTTGTATCTGTTTAGTCACTAGCAAATAATTTTTTTTGTATTCATACAGTGATCTACAGTAATATAAACATGTACATGAATGTATAAACACCTGAGGATGGGCGCAAGCCCGAAACAGGTCATTTGACAAATAAATAACCTTTTACTGTGACTGGTAGCGTAAATTTCTCTACACCCTGTAAAGGAACCGCCACGGAGTTCAACAGCATCCACTATGGATGAAATTCATTACATCTTATTTTGTCACTCTGTTCATTAAGTAATTCTCCAGTGTTTTCAGTTGCGAAGTGAATATAACTTAAGCGATTTGGTTCGAGGCTGTATAATTTATTGTAGTGTCAAACGCTAACATGGCTCTCTTGTGAGATGAACGGGATCTGTTGATCTAGAACTTGCGTTTTGTAGTCCATCTAAATCTAATGTTACACAATGGTTTCGCAACGACCTAGCTCCAAACCCAGTCCATACACGTACTGAATGCCCTAGTGTAAATTGTTTGAGACGTCTGCCGGTCAGACGCTCACCTAATGAGAAAATAATTTCTTTAAACATATCGGTGTCGAATGTAATTTATTCGTTGATTGCTTGCATGAAAGTTTTATTTCACTGTTTTACCCTTTTGTCTGCTGTTAGGAAGTTAATTCATGAATGTGTGGAAGTGTCACCCTGCACTCATTTCTCACAGAACTCGCTCAGCACCATCCTATGGTACAGGGCAATAGGTTTCGAGAAAGTCACAGTAACAAGCGACAGTTGTGAAACTATCGTGTAGAGTACGAGTATCAGACTTTACATGAAAGTGATTATTTAAAAAATAAGGGATACTGGATTCGATATTAACTGAAAATACTCTGATGTTTAAGTACTAAAGTTAATACTGGACTAGAAGTCAAATAAGGTACTATAAAATAGGTGACATCGTTTTTATCTTTTGTGTTAAGACTGTCAAAACAGCATGCGGCGAGCGGGTTAGTATGTCGCCGTTGTCACTGTGCAGGCTGCAAATTAAAATTCACCCACCTCAGAACGGCGTCTGCTCGATGTCCCTTCACTCGGCAACGTAGATACTTGGAAGATGATGTAAAAGCAGCGTTGATAAAAAAACACCATCTAATATCTATAATTACTGAGGCCGCGCCACTCTAGTAATGAAAAAAAGTTCTGTAGAAAAGCGGTCATTAAAATTTTGTCGGGCAGTAAGAAAATGTATTGACTTCTCGAAAATAATCTCTGAAATTTCCACACAAAAATGTTTATTTTGTCCTTATAGCCAAAGAAACGGTACTATTCAGTCCACGTTTAAACTATTAGCTATTTTCTTCCACTTCACAATTCATACACACATTTCATACGCACAGCAGCCAGAAATCTGTCCAGACCCGACCCGAATTAAACAACGTTTTCAGTCATTAATTTTCATTAATTTCACCACGAATTTGAGTTATTACATTCGGTCCTTCTTGTGGATTTCTAAAAAACAAATTGCTCACCAAAAATGCTCAGTGATTGAATACTGAAGCATCCCACGTTGATACTATGAAGGCCAAATTTTCACAAGCAAATATCTTTCCAACAGAACAATTCCAAAACTGTAAAATTTCACAACTGTCCGTAAATGCAACTGCTATTACAGCCACGCACGTGGACGTGAGAAGCCAAATATTTCTTCATTTTACGCATTATTTTTACTCGCACTAGTAACATGACCGTCCGCATTCAAAGCTAGCGAACGACTCCCTTCTTGGAGCCTTACTCCCACTATAACTATCAGATAATGAGCAGGAACAGTCTCAATTCTGATTGACTGATCATACTCGTTGCCAATCAGAATACTAGCTCATGATAATATTCGCACCAAAACTTGCCTGCACCAATCCTTATACACAGACGCATTTGCATCAATCTGACATGCAGATATTAAAGTAATGTTTAATAAACGACAACAAAAAGGCAATAATTCTGGAAATGTACTTCAGATGCTGATTTTACTCCAGCTGACATTCTGGCTGCTGTGTTACAATAGCAATCACACCTAGACATACGTCATTAGCAAAGTGAGTAAATTCCCTAGGATCATTTTCCTACGACGGGCTTGTGTAACTATTGCAGGTTACTTCAGACGGTATATAATGCAATATTTAAATCTGACAAATGTACCACGTACACGCTCTCATTCACTCACATTTACTCCCACAACAATATTAGACACAAATAATAATTTTGTCTGATTTTTATGTTACGAAAACGGAAATAATTAAAATTTTAATATAAAAATCTTAATTAATTAATTTTGCACAGAGAGTTCTGTTTGTATTTTCCAATTATACCAAAAGATAAACTATTATATTTCCTAACTGAATTTAGTTCCCTAAGTGTCAGTTAATGACGTTTTTACCAATTTTTTATTTCCGAAACTATGATAGTTACAGTGTTGAAATTTTTCTACAACCTTCTCCTGAATAACAAAGGTAGTGTACCGATTTTGAAAATGATTGAATAATATTTAACATCATTTATTTAGGTTCATAGGTGGCATGAATATACAGTCGCTCGAAGTGACTCAGGAGCCGTTCTCGCGCTTCAGTAGCAGCAGGTGTACCTGACTCATTGATAGGACACAGCTTGCGGTTTCCTCCACAGCCCCCGCCTCCAATACTGCAGGCTGTATAGCAACGAAAGTTATCGTGCATTTCCTCGCGACGTTACAAGTAAGGAAGAGATAACGATCATTTCTGTCCAGTCTCTTTGCAGGAGGTGTTTGAATAAAGGAAACGATCCGGCGATTTGCACCGTACCTGATCTAATGTATGGTCAGTTTATGCAAGTTTACCAACAAACATAATAAAAAGAATGGTTCAAATGGCTCTGAGCACTATGGGACTTAACTACCGAGGTCATCAGTCCCCTAGATCTTAGAACTACTTAAACCTAACTAACTAAAGAACATCACACACATCCATGCCCGAGGCAGGATTCGAACCTGCGACCGTAGCGGTCACGCGGTTCCAGACTGTAGCGCCTAGAACCGCTCGGCCACCCCGGCCGGCAGGGATTTAGGGAAATCATGGAAAAGTTAAATATGTATGGCCGGACGCGGGTTTGAACCACCGTCCTCCCAAATTCGACTCCACAGCACTAACCACTGCGCCACTTCGCTCAGACGCCGATGCCCCTGTAGTATCGGCATGTCCCATCTGTACGCGTACAAGGCTCCTTTCGAATATTATTCTGACAGTGATGCGTGATGTGATAAACTACATAAACGACCTTGATTTTCGCCTATAGCTGTTGATATTTCAATTATGCAGGAGAGCTGTGCTGAAATGTTGATGTGAAGCACTTTAGTAATCTTTGTATATGTATAGCTATTCTGTATTTTAATGTATGCCATACAATAAATAAAGAAATTTAGCCACGAGGCAGGTTCGAGCCAAGTAGACGCAACGGGATGGTCACTGTATTACTGGACGCTCCACCACCTGCTGGACTGCTGTTAGCATCGTCACCCAGGTGGCCACCGGTTCCACTCAACGCCTAACCATCGCGTGGGTCCACAGTGTTGTCAGCTACTGTGGGAGTCAATACCGACACAATCAAAGAGGGACAGAAGTTGCGATTGCCAGTGGCAGGAATCCAAAATGATCCGTACATTAAACTTTAAGACCCAGTAAACACTTTATTTTTAAAAGTAAAATAAACTCAACTTCTCTTAATTCCTGTGCTTCCTGTGCCTCCTATTTGCAAGTATTTTAGCCATTACTACTACTCGCAAAACGCAGGCTAAGTAACGTCTTCCTATTACTCAGTAACGGTGCTCTAGAAGTCTGCGACAGAACTGTGATGATCGGTGATGGGGAGGCTGGAAAATTCACCGTTGACAGGGAGCGCTGAATACTGTAATCCTGGAGATGTGGCGCTGCCCGCTCTTTCTACTGGCGTGCGTGTCAGCAATTTCTTGATGCCGTTCCGCGGAGCTGCGCTAGTCGGTGTACAGTCCATGCTTCAGGACTGAAAACATAACAGTATACATAACCTTAGGGGCAGCTGTTACTGTTACACCGCTAATGATGCTATTAAACAGCACGACCGGTCGAGGGCCCCGCTCGCCAACCATAGTCATGACCTGTCTGGTTGTGTGTAGATACCATGGAGGTCTTGGTGATCCTTCCTGCCTCTGGTGATGAGTGTGGGCTGGCAGGTAGCAGTCGGGAAAGCCCTCGGAACCAGCTCAGCCGAACCATGGACGTAACTGCGGGCCCATCACTAACGCACAGGCTAGAGGGTCGGAGCTGAATGATGAGAGTGCGCACGCGCGTCTGCTCTAGCTTTTTTGGAACAACAAAGAGTTTTCTCATCTGTATTAGTGCAGCCACCTTCACACCCAATGGTCTCCAGTAGCCGCTCGCCAAACAGTCGAACCCAGAACGAGCAGGTTGGAGAGCCTAACGCCATCCTGACGAACCAGAAGAACAGTTCTTTCACCACCCATGTTAGAGGTCACCAAACTCCAGCCCTCCAAAACCATATAGGAATATTATGGTTGAACATCTCATTGTCAACGACGTAGTTGTATCTCAAGATCTGATTCGGTTGGAGGATGAAAGTTATTGGAAGAGTTCCTTCCAATGGATCATACCGGGATTTGACGAAAGTAATTTCGGGAAACCACTGAAAACCCCGATCCAATCACCCTCAAGGGGACTTGCGTCACCAGTCTCCCGAACGGGATTCCACTTACCTGACACTAGACTACTTGCTGGGTAGCTTCCAGTGGTAACATATCTGCTTAAATTCATGCATATGATATGGAATATTTCGAGGGCTGCAGTTGCATTTTAAATTTATGATATGGTTTCTACCGCTCTAGTCGCATTCTTACTAGTAGTTAATTACCACTACGCACTTCGGCAGCATGTCAGCATCAGGTCCATTCCAGTTACATAAACATTATATTTATCTGAAGTGTGATTAGTTTCGTTTGACGTGTGTACCAGGGGGGTTATATGTCGGAATAGAATCAATTTTATTCGAAATTTAGTTGTCTGGTACACAGAACACAGTGACAGATTTTCTGGATTGATGTGAACATCTGTATGTGAAATTGTGAAGGGGTGACGTGGTTTTCACTGTGCTCAGTGTGCCAGAAATCTATAAATTTCGACACACAACCTCACTGCCAATACACCTAAAGAAACCACTCACACTTCAGATTAATATAACGTACACATAACTGGAATGAACCTAATGACGGCAGAAAGCTGTTCAGATACGTATTACTAATTAAATACCAGTAAAAAAAGAATAAAGCAGTAGAAATTATTTCATAAATAACACATCTGCTATTCAGCCAAATAGTGGGTGTTTAAGATCAGTTATTTCCCTTGCAGCTTACAAAGTAATTTCTGTAAGGAATATTGATTAGGACGTTACTCTTTCTGCAAAGTTATAAACATCGTTTGTTTAGTTATTTTCCAGAGAGTTAAAGCAACCAGTTTTAACTTTTTCAGCAGAACATTTTTGTTTGTATCATGTTGCTAATATATTTCAACCCACAGTATATAAATGAATTTAAGTCACCTTTATATCAATTTTAGTTACTCAAGTAGAGGCGTTCGAAATTTTATGGATGAATGAAATGAGTTGTACGTTACTGACTGTGGTCAGATGCATATCCTGGTACGAGTAGTGATTTAAGAGAGGTGAACAAACATGTGCATAATTTCCTAAACGCACAACTCAATGTTCCTTCTAAACGGCGTGCGGACGATATGCAATGTTGCTGACGTCACGGAATCACAAGCTTCCTCGATGTGCTGTTTGAAGTCATCTGGGGTTGTGCGTTCGGTGGCCACTAAAATAAATGAATTTGCGTTAAATATCGCGACCTTGTGGGCCATTCCTGAGGATCGCGTGGCCCTGAACATCTTCTAGCGAATCAGTTCTTGGACAACATCGTACCTGGGGGGCTGGAGGACCATCGTGTTGCATTCCCATAATTAGGAACACCAGACTCTAGACTGACAGGTTTTGAAGGGACAGAGTGACCACTGTTGAATATCTTTCGGATATCTTTTATGGATTATTTCGAAGCAAACTCTGTCGTGACACCCAGCAACAAACTCTTTGACTCTAACCTAAATTTATATGAATTTCCACTGTTTTTTATACTTAAGACATATAAATAGCACAACAGTGCTGATGCAAAGGTAACATACAATCCTTTGAAGTTATATTTTAGGTTTCCTGTATTAAGTGCGTATTTAGAATGCTGAAACGGTTTCAATTCATCGCCCTTTATTTTCGTACAGTGAATTGAAGACCATGAAAGCATACTGGATTTAACAGGAGGTCTTCTCATTTGGGTAATTACAGAACTGTATCACACATTAACAAATAAAGCTGCTGTGCAATGTTAAAATTCAGTGAAACGACTCTTGTGAAAAGTAACGTTTATTCAGAAGACGAGGGATCACGCTTTACGCATACAAGTGACTGTCGCTATTGAAACTCATCACGTGAGTCTGAAGAAATCCACGAGTTCGGTTCGTGGTCTCATTGAATGAGGCCAGAATTTATTTTTATCGACCCCAAACATAAGTGTAATCATAAAAGTTGTATTTTTCTAAATAATATCCTGGAAGGATATAAGATGAACATCAACAAAAGCAAAACGAAGATAATGGAATGTAGTCGAATTAAGTCGGGTGATGCTGAGGGATTTAGATTAGGAAATGAGACACTTAAAGTAGTAAAGGAGTTTTGCTATTTGGGGAGCAAAATAACTAATGATGGTCGAAGTAGAGAGGATATAAAATGTAGACTGGCAATGGCAAGGAAAGCTTTTCTGAAATTTGTTAACATCGAGTATAGATTTAAGTGTCAGGAAGTCATTTCTGAAAGTATTTGTATGGAGTGTAGCCATGTATGGAAGTGAAACATAGACGATAAATAGTTTGGACAAGAAGAGAATAGAAGCATTCGAAATGTGGTGCTACAGAATAATGCTGAAGATTAGATGGGTAGATCACATAACTATTGAGGAAGTATTGAATAGGATTGGGGAGAAGAGAAGTTTGTGGCACAACTTGACCAGAAGACGGGATCGGTTGGTAGGACATGTTCTGAGGCATCAAGGGATCAGCAATTTAGTATTGGAGGGCAGCGTGGAGGGTAAAAATCGTAGAGGGAGACCAAGAGATGATAACACTAAGCAGATTCAGAAGGATGTAGATTGGAGTGGGTACTGGGAGATGAAGAAGCTTGCACAGGATAGAGTAGCATGGAGAGCTGCATCAAACCAGTCTCTGGACTGTAGACCACAACAACAACAACATCCTGGAAGTGGTGTTATAGCAAGATCCAAACAAATTACTGTTTTTTATTGGTTCAGCGTACAAAGAAACACACGAAATAACTTATGTTTTCTTTCTTTTCTCCTTTATTTCTTTCCAGCAGTTTTTCATTCTATTCCTGTGTTTTTCCCTTCTATCTTCCCTCCACTCTCACGCCTTTCTTTTTCTTTTTCTTTGTTTTCTGCTGGAAGCCCTTGGAACTTTTTACTTCTGCTCTCAACGTTGATTTTTTCCAGTTTCTCTTCCGTTATTGTCATTTCTCTCAGATCTTCATTGACTTCTCTGACCCATGTCACTGATGTTATTTTGTTGCTGCCAAAGATGTTCAAAATTCTTTTTTTCCCCTCTTTACATATAGCCTGTTCAGGTGTCCATGGATTCAACTCTTCTGTTCCTCATTGTGTCTAATATCGATTCTAATTTTTTATAACCTTCTTTATTACCTCTTAATTTCCATTTCTCATTCTCATATCTCCTTTTTTCTTTTTTATTTCACCTAATTTTTAGCTACATTTCACGAAAGGCATTCTGAATCACAAAAGCATTGTGGTTTAGTGACAGTGTTGTAGTGCTGGAGTTTTGCGTTTATGGAAATGGATTATTTGTAATACACGTTCGTTGTTACTTGAAAAGCCACCTCCATTTTCCTTGTTCCTGCTGATTAAGCTTGTCCAAAGTGTTTGGTTGCACTATTTCACCTAAATATTTAAATGTTTTAGTCCTTTCTTTCTTTCACAATCAGTTTTCACATACACCATGCCTCCTTTGCCTCTGTCATATACTCTGTTTTAGGAAAGATACACGCAGGCCTGCTTTTTAAGCTGTCTCCTGCACAATACTTACCTATCAATACTTACCTATTTTGTTCTTCTATTGGTTCAGCTAAAATGGCAAGATCGTCTGCAAAAGCCAAGAAATCCAGACTCAGACTAACCCCTTTTCTCCTTCTTTTTCTTTTCATTCCCTCCATTATCTTTTCTAATACGCAACTGAACTGCAGTGAGAACAATCCGTCTCCTTCTCTTCCTCCAGTTTTTATCTCATCAGCTTTGGAGGTTTTATCCAAAAATTTAAGGGCTTTTCTGTTTGTTAGTGTGTCCTTTATGATTGCCACTGATCTGTGGTCAGCTCCAAACTCCCAAGTTATTATTGTAATTATTATTATAGTATTAAAATATTTGTTATGTATTGCTGTTAATGGTATTATTAAAATTATAGGCGTATACGAGACGCTAAAAATGAGGGTGATAGTTTTATGTCGGGCGGAGGGGGAGCCGGTAGCAAACAGACCCCTCTTCACCCCTTCCCCGCCCTCCTTCCCCCCGTGCTGTACCAGAAGTGGACTTATGTTGATTTTAGAAGGTACGTGGGAATGTAAAGATAAGCACAAGAAACTAAGAGATCGACAGCTACTTTCTAACACCACATTATGCCAAGAAGGTGTATATCATGCAGGAACAAAACTATACAAGAGATTACCAAGACGTACAAAATCTCTTCCTGAACTACAGAAGTTTAAAAAGTCTGTGATAGTCTACTTTCTGAAAAACTGCTACTATTCAATCTCACAGTATCTTATCCAAGAACAAATATAATTTGTATCTTTAATTGTAGAAATAAGTTATAAATATATAGTGTTTTAAAACATTTGTAATTATGAACTGCGTAGATCCAATTTGTTATAACAATTTAAATAATGTATGTGTGACCTTTGAAAATCCAATAGATAAAAACGTCCAATATCCTGTGTAGGATGTATGTACTGAAAAAGAGATTTATATGGACAAATAAACAAATAAATATGATATCAGGGTAAAGAATGATGACGGACAAGGAAATGTGAGTATATGACAGATACTCAGTTTCTCGTATGTGAACAACGTATCGGGCCTCATCGTTTTGAACCAGCGGAATGCTCATCCTGTTACTTGCATGAGTTCCTTAAGTGGAGCTAATCCGTCACCAACGTTACGCTGCTGGTATACAGAGATATTGGTAGACTGACCATGGCATCTGCTCCTCAGCGGATGCCGGAAGAGCGATCAAAGCGACGGGGAAGACATTGCCGACACTAGCGGCGCGACGCGGTCGCCGTCTCAATTACTGCGGGGCCCACCGGCGCGAGAAATCCTGACTCCAATTAATGTCACGGCGCAAACAGGACCGCCAACTTCATATCGCTGGCGCCCTGCCTACGCCGCGTCTTCCCTTCACACAGGCAGGTGGCTTTCTGTGCCAAGAACTGAGCGCTGGTTCTGCGCCCTTTGTTCACGGCATCTGTGTCTGTTGTAACTATAAAATTCAAAATAAAATCATATCTTTCATGGTTCATTATTACTTTGCCTTTTAATGCTGATTTTGAGGCCCAGCATACAGGGCACCATAGTCAAACTCCCACTGTTACGCAAATTATTTACTTAAATGTCTTATAACTAACGTATAGTTGACAATAGACGTTTCTCTGTCTCTATCGTTTCGGTTGTACATTTTTTTCTTTGTCTATTTTGTCTATTGTACTTCGGCTACCTACCGAGAGAAAGTATATGTGATGAATGTGATTGTACACAGAACCAGCATTACGCTAAGGAGAGTACGGTGTAGCGATATGAAATGACAATTAGGAAGCGGTCATGTTCGACAATACTGACCCTACGACTTCTCTCAGAAGATCGGTTAAGAAAACGCAAAGCTACTTTTACAGAGTTTGTAGATGTACAAACAGCTTTTGACAATGTTGAATGGAATACTCTCTTTGAAGCCCTGAAGGTAGCAGGGACAAAATACAGGGAGCGAAAGGCTATTTACAACTTGCACTGAAACCAGAGGGTATGAAAGGGAAGCAGTTGTTGAGAAAGGAGTGAGACAGGGTTGTGGTCCATCCCGCTATTCGACCTCTACATTGAACAAGCAGCAAAAGAAACCCAAGAAAAATTTGGAATAGGAATTAAAGTTCATCGAGACGAAGTAAAAATTTTGAGGTTTGTCAATGACAACGTAATAGCGTCAGAAAACAGTTGAATGAAATGGACAATGTCTTCAAACTGAGGGTATCACTAAATTTAAAAAAGCAAAATAAGGATAATGAAAAGTAGTCGAATTAAATCAGCTGATGCTCAGGGAACTAGATTGGGAAATGACACTAAAAGTTGTGGACAACTTTTACTACTTGGGCAGCAAAATAACTGTTGATGGCCGAAGTAGAGAGGGTATAAAATGTTACTAGCAATGGGAAGAAAAGATTTTCTGAGGAAGAGAATTTTGTTAGCATCCAATATAACGTGTTAGGATGTATTTTCTGAAGGTATTTGTCTGGAGACTTGTCACGCTTGCAAGTAAAACATGGACTATAAACTGTTTAGACAAGAAGAGTAAAGGGCCTTGGAAATGAGGTTCTACAGAAGAATGATGAAGACTGGATGGGTAGCTCGGGTAACTAAATGGGAACGTACTGAATAGAATTGGGTAGACAAGAAATTTGTGGCACAACTTGACTAAACATCAAGGGTTCACCATTTTAGTATTGGAGGGGTACGTCGGCGGTTAAAACCTTAAAGGAAGACCAAGAGATGAATGCAATAAGCAGATTCAGAAGTATGTAGTTTGCAGTAGTTATCCTTAGGTGAACTGGTTTGAACAGGATGCATCAAACCAGGCTTCAGACTGAATACCACAACAACAACAAGACTCGTATCGATCGCTCTGATATCCTACCAAAAACCTTCCCAAGTTGAGAGGTTTACCATTTATCGTCTGCGTGAACGTCTGCTGCTTGCATGGCCTGCCGAAACGCGTAGACTTTGCAGTTTGTTTATGTTAGACAATAATGTTTCAATTAACAAAGTCATTTACGTGCGTGAATCGAAACGAAACTTTACAGAATCTTTTAGAATAACGACGGTTAACTGCTGTAAGAGTTTCAGTTCAAATTTTAAACATCTGGCCGCTGTGGCCGAGGGATTCTAGGCGCTCCAATCTGGAATCGCGCGCCTGCTACGGTCGCAGGTTCGAATCCTGCCTCGGGCATGGATGAGTGTGATGTCCTTTGGTTAGCTAGGTTTAAGTAGTTCTTAGTCCAGGGGACTGATGACCTCAGATGTTAAGTCCCATATTGCTTAGAGCCATTTTTGAAATTTTAAACAGTTTTCGGGACACAAAAAATTACTTAAAATAACAAATTTTATGGCGACCGATTCAAAAGGACATCCTGACACGTTACTAGGTATTTAAGGTTGGCGTAAGTTAAACGCTTTGTCATTATGTAGTATTTGGTTTGTAACAGTCTGTTATGTATAGTTCTCAGCTACTAAACAGTAGTTAATGATTTCACTGTTCGACATTATTAGTTTCATCTGCTGCTCCGTCAGTGCGAGTGAGGCGTCAATGCGGTATATACGTGACGAAAGAGACTTGAAATAAGTTTATAATTGATGAGGAACGAGCATGTCTGTCATACGGGGTAATAGAAAAAAATGGCTATGATCACTATGGAACTTAACATCTGCGGTCATCAGTCCCCTAGAACTTAGAACTACTTAAACCTAACTAACCTAAGGACATCACACACATCCATGCCCGAGGCAGGAGTCGAACCTGCGACCGTAGCGGTCGCGCGGTTCCGGACTGAGCGCCTAGAACCGCTAGACCACCGCGTCCGGCGAGGGGTAATAGAGCAGTGACTCAAGTACATGATACAATATGAGTAATACAAGGTATTCCATTTATCTTGACCACCCTAAATAACTGTTTGTCCAGATGAAAATTACAAAATGTTTCACGCAAATGTTCTTTAGCCGTCAGGGGGACTTCAATCAGCGTGATTGCCTTCGTTGTAGCTTTGTTTTTTTTTACAAAGATATGTACAGCGGTATGTCTTTTTAAATAGTACCCCGTATTTTTTATTCGGTAATTCATTTCCTCTGCTAAAGACCTATTTAAAAATGAATCACAGTGTACCATTCAGTGAAACACAACGTTATTAATTACATAACACAACATTGACTTTGAGCTAGGGATCACAAACTCGTCCACATGCTGGAGTTGTCAGAAAACAAATGAAAATCGAGTAAAAACATAGAACAAAATGGACTTTGACTCTCCTGTACCATTGCCCAGGGGTAGAACATTCAACTGTGCTCAAAGCGGTGACCCTGGACACAGATACACTGGTGCACTCGTTGAAAGACAGAATTATTTACTGCTTCCAGTGTTGCCTGCTGAAGAGAATTACAAGCAAGTACGATACGTTCCTGCATGTGCTCTGGAGTTGTTGGAATATCCCAATATACAACGTCCTTAATGCATCCCCATAGAAAAAAGTCCAGAGGATTTAGATCGGGAGACCTAACAGGCAAGCAACTGTTCCCCCTCGACCAATCCATCTGGCAGGATACCTTCGATTCATAACACGACGTGCACGCGAGGCATTATCTTCTGGACATCCACCGTGCTGATACTATATAATCATTCTGGTTCTTAGCGGCACTTCATCCAGAAAAGGAGGAAGATTCATCTGAGCAATTTGGCATACGCTGTGCCGTTTAGACTACCATCGATGAAATAAGGGCCAATAATTGTAATACCAAGCATCCCACACCAGACGTTAGCTCTCCATTGACGCTGATGTTCCACCTGTCTAAGCCATCGTGGGTTTTCGCTGGACCAATAATGCATGTTTCTTGTATTTACCTGCCCTTTGTTTGAGAAGGAACATTAATCGGTAAATAGAACATTGGAGAAAAAGTTCGGGTTGACGAGGCTTTGCTGCTGTGCCCAGTGACAGAACTGTACACGATTCTGGAAATCGTTCCCATGCAATTCTTGATGTAGGTGAACATGGTAAGGATGGAACCGGTGACGTGTAAGAATACGATGTACACTGGTTTGAGAAATGCCAATCTTGTGTTCAAGCTGTCGTGTGCTCACATATGGATTCATAGCAACGGAAGCGAGAACAGTAACTTCGGCAGCTTCGTCTGTGCGAGTGCTACGACGATTGCTTTGTCGTGGGTTAAAACTTCCCGTTTCCTTAAGCGTCGCCATATGACGAGAAAACATCCGTCTAGAAGGTGGGTTTTTGTTAGGATATCTCTGTCTGTACAGTTCCGCTGCCTGCGTAGTATTTCGCCTACCTTCAACAACAACAACAACAACAACAATAAAAGATACGTTATGCCGATGCATTTTCTAGGAAGGACAGCCTTTACTGTATGCCTACTCTACACAACAGTATTTAAAAGGACTAAACTACTGTACTACCTCCCTCGGGCATGGGTGTGTGTGTGTTTGTACTTAGGAGAACTTAGGTTAATTAGTGTGTAAGCTTAGGGACTGATGATCTTAGCAGTTAAGCCCCGTAAGATTTCACACACATTTGAACTTTTTTTTTCTTCTTCCTTTTGTGAATTGTTCAGACAATAAGAAATTCAGTCTTCAGTTTCCAGGTAAACTTGTTTTTTAGTTTACCTAGGTTTCGATGCCAATATTGGTATCTTCTTCAGAACCTATATATTAAACCGTACGGACAAATATTAAAAATTGAAATACATCATCAATCTAATGATTTAGTAATAAGGAAATTCATGATACTTACAAAATTAAATTATTTTGAGGAAAAAACGTTGGCCTCCATGAAAAAATCAGCTTGACATACGAAAATGAAACAGCTGATAGGACCTTAGACAGCCTCGATCTGACTCTATCAATTATTGGCAACAAAATAATTTCAACATTTTTCGAAAAGTAATCTATTCCGACTGAACAAAAGGGAAAAAAGAACATGAAAGAAACAGCCAGCAAAAATAATGAAACCAAATGAATAAATACACTTTGTAATGGAGACAGTTATGTAAACTGCTTTACAGGATGACCTCTTGATTTGACGTGAAGAACATTTCACTTTAAAATGAGTCAGTGTTCTTTGAGAAAATCCTGGCCGTCCTGCATGTATTAAAGAGGAAGGACGGAAAGTAGCTAACGTCTCATCGTCACCAAAGCAATCTGAAACTAAACTATACTTTCTTAGGTCAGCTGAATGAAATGACGCAATTCGTACCGTTTCAGGGTGAGTAATCCCAAAACTCATCGGAAAAAAATTATTAGAAAATACGGGACACACAACCGAAAATTTCTAGAATGAAATATGAATTCCACATACTTTAACCTCAGTGGTGTGGTAAATCGACCACGAAAGTATCGTACACTTCACAGCATAGAAAGTGGGGATAGTACAAATTTGATTTTCCCACCTTGTTTGGCAGGAGGCAATCAAATTAAGAACGTATGCCATCGCTCATAAAAGTATAGTTGTGACAGAGTGCGTAACTGAGGGAGTTGCACCTTATTGGCCCTCAGCATGAGCAACATGCCCTTTGTAAGGTGTATAATAATTATGTACAGTAATTATCTACTCTATGCTGTGCCAACTTCTTCATCGCCGAGTAACTACCACAACCTACATCCTTCTGAATTTGTTTAGTGTATTTATGCCTTGGTCTCCCTCTATGATTTTTACTATCCGCGCTTCCTTCCAATACTAAATTGACGATCTCTTGAGGCCTCAGAACGTGTCCTACCAACCGATCCCTTCTTCCAGTCAAGTTGTGCCGTAAATTCTTCTCCACCGCAATTGTATTCAGTACCTACTCGTTGGTTACATGGTCTACCCATCTAATCTTCACCATTCTTCTGTAGCTTCTATTTATCGTCCAATGTTCCACTTCCATACATGGATACACTCCATACAAATACTTTCATAAAAGACTTGGTGACACATAAAATCTATACTCGATTTTAACAACTTTCTTCGTCAGAAACGCTTTCCTTGCCATTGCCAGTCTACATTTTATACTCTCTCTGCCTCTACCATCATCAGTTACTTTGCTCCCCAAATAGCAAAACTCATCTGCTATTTTAAGTGTCTCATTTCCTAACCTAATTCCCTCAGGATCACACGATTTAATTCGGCCACATTCCATTACCTTCGCTTTTCTTTTGTTGATGTTCATCTTACATCCTCCTTTCAAGACTTTGTCCATTCCGTTCAACTGCTCTTCCAGGTCCTTTACTGTCTCTGACAGAATTACAATGTCGTCGGCAAACCTCAAGGTTTTTATTTGTTCGCCATCAATTTTAATTCCTACTCCTAATTTTTCTTTTGTTTCCTTTACTGTTTGCTCAATATACAGATTGAATAACGTCTGAGAGAGGCTACAGCCCTGTCTCATTCCCTTCTCAACCACTGCTTCCATTTCTTACCCCTCGACTCTTATAACTGCCACCTGGAATCTGTACAAATTGTAAATAGCCCGTCGCTCCCCGTGTTTGACACCTGCCACCTTCAGAATTTGAAAGACAGTATTCCAATCAACATTGTCAAAAGCTTTTCCTAAGTCTACAAATGCTAGAAACATAGGTTTGCTTTTCTTAAGATAAGTCGTAGGGTCAGTATTGCCTCAGCTGCTCCAACATTTCTACGGAATCCAAACTGATCTCCCCGAGGTCGATTTCTAGCAGTATTTCCATTTGTCTGTAAAGAATTCCTGTTAGCATTTTGCAGCCGTGACTATGGAAGTGAGAGCTCGGTAATTTTTACACCGATCAACACTTGCTTTCTCTGGGATTGGAATTATTATATTCTTTTTGAAGTCTGAGGGTATTTCGCCTATCTCATACATTTTTTTGTCAGGGCTGGCTCCCCCAAGGCTATCAGTAGTTCTAATGAAATGTTGTCTACCTGCAAGGCCTTGTTTCAACTTAGGGCTTTCAGTGCACTGTCAAACTCTTCATGCAGTATCATATCAACCATTTCATCTTCATCTACGTCCTCTTCCATTTCCGTAATATTGCCTTCAAGTACATCGCTCTTATATAGATCCTCTATATACACCTTCCACCTTTCTGCCTTCCCTTCTTTGTTTAGAACTGGTTTTCCATCTGAGCTCTTGATATTCATACAAGTGGTTCTCTTTTCTCCAAAGGTCTCTTTAATGTTCCTGTAGGCCGTATCTATCTTACCCCTAGTGACATAGGCCTCTACGTCCTTACATTTGTCCTCTAGCCATCCCTGCTTAGCCATTTTGCTTTTCCTGTCGATCTCATTTTTGAGACGTTTGTATTCCTCTTTGCCTGCTTCATTTACTGGATTTTTACATTTTTATATTTTCTCCTTTCATCAGTTAAATTCAGTATCTCATCTGTTACCAAAGTATTTCTACTATCCCTCGTCTTTTTACCTCTTTTTACCTACTTGATCCTCTGCTGCCTTCACTATTTCGTCTCTCAAAGCTACCCATTCTTCTTCTACTCTATTTATTTGCTCCGTTCTTGTCAATCGTCCCCTAATGCTGTCTCTGAAACTCTCTACAACCTTGGTTCTTTCAGTTTATCCAGGTCCCATCTCCTCAGACCGAGATAGGTGGCGCAGTGGTTAGCACACTGGATTCGCATTCGGGGGGACGACGGTTCAATCCCGTCTCCAGCCATCCTGATTTAGGTTTTCCGTGATTTCCCTAAATCGTTTCAGGCAAATACCGGGATGGTTCCTTTGAAAGGGCACGGCCGATTTCCTTCCCAATCCTTCCCTAACCCGAGCTTGCGCTCCGTCTCTAATGGCCTCGTTGTCGACGGGACGTTAAACACTAACCACCACCACCACCCATCTCCGCAAATTCCCATGTTTTTGCAGTTTCTTCAGTTTTAATCTACAGTTCAGTGTCCACATCTGCCCCCGCAAATTTATTAAAATTTAAACCTGGTTCGTAATCTCTGCCTTACCATTATATAATCCATCTGAAACCTTCCAGGGTCTCCAGGCCTCTTCCACGTACATAACCTTCTTTCATGATTCTTGAACCAAGTGTTAGCTATGATTAAGTTATGCTCTTTGCAGAATTCTACCAGACGGCTTCCTCCTTCATTCCTTATCCTTATTACATAGACCTACTACTTTACCTTCTCTTCCTTTTCCTGCTATTAGATTCAATTCCTCCATGACTATTAAATTTTCGTCTCCCTTCACAATCTGAATAATTTCTTTTATCTCATCACACATTTCTTCAATCGCTTCGCTATCTGCAGAGCTAGTTTGCACACAAACTTGTACTACTTTGGTAGGCGTGGGCTTCGTGTCTATCTTGGGTACAATAATGCGTTCACTATGCTTTTGTAGTAGCTTACCCGCATTCCTCTTTTTTTATTCATTATTAAACCTACTCGTGCATTACCACTATTTGATTTTGTATTTATAACCATATATTAACATGATAAGGAGAGTTGTACCTTCTACCACCGAACTTCGCTAATTCCCACTATAACTAACTTTATCCTATCCATTTCCCTTTTTAAATTTTGTAACCTACCTACCCGATTAAGGGATCTGGCATTCCACGCTTCGATCCGTAGAACGCTAGTTTTCTTTCTCCTGATAACGACGTCCTCCTGAGTAATCCCCGCCCGGAGATCCGAATGGGGGACTATTTAACTCCGGAATATTTTACTCAATAGGACGCCATCATCATTTAACCATACAATAAAGCAGCATGCTTCGGGAAAAATTACGGCTGTAGATTCGCCTTGCTTTCAGCCGCTCGCAGTACCAGTACAGCAATGCTGTTTTGTTTAATGTTAGAAGGTCAGATCAGTCAATTATCCAGACTGTTGCCCCTGCAACTACTGAAATCGCTGCTGCCCCTTTTCAGGAACCACACATCTGTCTGCCCTCTCAAGAGATACCCCGCCGTTGTGGTTTCACCTGCGGTTCGCCTGTCTGTATCGCTGAGGCATGCAAGCCTCCCCCCACCAACAGCAAGGCCCATGGTTCATGGGAGCATACGTTAAGTTACAATATTCAGAAGCGGCAGCAGTCGAACGAGAAGGCTAATGACCAGCGGAGTTTGCGCAGGAGCAGTCAGCACCTTCGACGAACAGACAAGCAATGCTTCCAAGGAGAACAACGACCAGCGCAGTTAGCACATCAGCTGTCGATGCTCCAGGAACTGTGAGCATACTGAACTCACGTGCGTGACGTGTCTAGCGATGCGGGGGAGGACGACAGGGAAATGCCCGACGACGACAGCAGAGAGGTAAAACAATGAAAGCCGGCACGTGTCTCGACATGGTTCACGTTTCTGCCCAACGACTAAAGAGTCAGTCGGCGCCCTAGAAATTTCACATTGGCGGAAACACCGAGTGAATACCTGCGATAAACGGGCATGAGGGAGTCCTTTGAGAGGAGAAAGAAGTAATGAGGAGACGTTGCCTAGAGGTCGTTCTTCACCGCAACGACTTAGCCACTATGTTGTTCGACAGAAGATGTCAGTACCGCACCAATAGGTCAACGCAGAAGATGCCATCTCATATGTTACCAGTAAGAAGTTGGTGTGGTACTTACCCAGGTGACTGGTGAGGACGAAGAGACTGCGGCCTCACCAAATGGGTCACCTGTGACCCTAGAAGTTGATGAATTCCGCCAGAAGAAGCCGAACCTGAGGGTCGCAAGTTCGATTCCGGGAAGGAGCACTGCGCGCCACGCCGTAGCGTCTTGTTAATAATGCAACGACTGAATTCGCGGGGAGCTGACCGCGCTGCAGCCGTAGTGGGAAGAACACACCGCCTGGCGCCCCGCTGCAACACAAACCGAACCTGTGCCGCGAAGACCACAGCGAGGTAAAAAACAGTGTATTATTTTGTTTGTTTAAAGGGTCTTATGCGTCAATAAATGACTGATAGTGGTGCCAACAATGTTTCAGTCACACCTCATCCACTGAGCCAAGGAAAGAACCCACTCCACCTGCAACGAAGTATCTCTTTCCCTCCTGCCATCTCTGATAAAATAATGACCTTCGCTCCCCTCTGTCACTGATGCTCAATATCTAGTGTTACAAAACCCCGACCCGCTACACCTCTAAACATTCAAGAATATCAGCATCATGCCAATTCTTCGATTTCAGACGAGGGAAAGGCACTTGACGTCGTCAAGTATCAAGGTCGGAACAACAGTAAGGAAGACCTTAATATCTTTACACTTAGTGTGACGTAGTCGACATTTTCAAGAACTGTAACTTTGGGATCAAATCCTAATTTTGACAATATTTTTTCGTTTTAGTGCGTTGATTTATTTACCCTTCAGAAAAACACTAAATTAACGCAATGAACAGTTCACTGTCCTCAATGAGATTTTTTCAGCCGTCGAACTTCCTTTACCACTTAGTGCGCCGTCCAGATACTTTCTGCTTCATCCTGTGAGGAACGGAGTTTAGGATGTGAGTAATAAATGTCCCATTTGGTGCCATCGCTTCCCAGGCACCCAGGTCGACGTTCCAATTGTCATCGAGCGTTATTGGCGCGGCGTCAAACCAGCTTTGTTGCATGGTCCGTTTTCTGTGCACCCCTTCGTTTCCAGTGGGTCTGAGATCCGATGACAACTGAGAGAGAAATTTTTCTGATCCGCAAACCACTGACGCACCACAGCTGAAACGTGAGTCTGCTGGAAATACATTAACTCCTCAGGATACAATAGTCTCACTGATGACATAACATTACCCATAAAGTGTGGATACTGGCCATGTATCCTGTGAATCATCTCAAGTCGGTGGGAATATGCGTAACGTCAGTCTCACGGCCACTGCGATATGACTCGCGGATACAGCTGGGATCGAAGCGGACACCATGCGGCCGGTATTCTCGTACTGGAACATCGTTCACTGCATAAGATACTGATTCGTGGGAAAATATTATAATTCGCCAGTCGCTCTAAATATTTTCCTCAGCAAACACCAATCGGGAGAGTCGATGACGATCACGAAGCTTCCCGTTGACGGCTGCACGTTTCCTTTGTAGTCCAGCCTCCCAAAAGCGAATAAAGAACAATGTCGATGGACCCTAAAAACAAGATATGCAGTAGTATGCTTCAACTGAGCAGCATTAAAAAATGGTCACTGCCCTGAACTGGTATAAAAGTTCTCCGTTTACTTTCCACGTCAAATATGGGCAAAATGTCGAGCTTTCAACGAAATCCTCTATCGTCTTCGTCAGGAACAACTGAACGTTTAAGGCCCATAAGCAATTTGAAATTGGTCAGCGCTCGTGATGATTACGTGATGATGATGAAGTTTGGTTTGTGGGGCGCTCAACTGCACGTTCATCAGCGACCGTACAAATTCCCAGTATGTGCACAGTCCAATTTAGCCACTTCATGAATGATGATGCAATGATGAGGACAACACAAGCACCCAGACCCCGAGCAGAGAAAATCCCCAACCCGTCCAGGAATCGAACCCAGGATCCCGAGATCCAGAGGTAGATACGCTAGCCACTATCAGCGCTCGTCGTCATTACGTCATGTGTCTATATTCGTATTCGGGGTGTGTGTGTATGGGGCGGGGGGGGGGGGGGGGGGGGGCGGCTGCCACCGCTGTCGTAAGAATGTAACTAAATACTTCGAAGCATTTCTCATCCTCTTCTCAACGTCGTGCAAAAACTCTGCACTTCCGAAGATGATCAGGAGTAAAATTTACAAAAATATTTCTTAAAGACGACGCTGTTACTCGAGTGTCAACCCGAGAAGACTGTCATGCCTGAGAACGCTGAGAAGGAAGCTAACAACTGAAAGCGATGTGTAATATGCTGTAATTCCATCCAGACGCCATAAAGCTATTTTAAACTTCAACAAGCAAAACCACAAATTAAGCATCGCTTTGCAGTAGATACGAGAAGCTATAATTAAATGGTAAGAAGTATGCTTAAAAAATTCGTTCCCTGACAGATAAAGTAGAACAGCTTATAGTTTTCAACATAGTCTCACTGTAATTTAATACATTTAACAAAGCTTCGCATTTTTTTAAACCTAAAGTTTAGCTAATTGCAAACACAAGGAATATAAATGAGAATAGCTCCACCACGACCACAATGTCATTAAAATATGACAGACACGACCTATTAAATATTTTCCAGTGACTGTAAGCTCATGTTTTCTCTGAAGGTGAGCACTGAGTGCGGCAGTGTTAGCTTTTACAATAATTTCGTCATATGTACAGATTTTTGGACAGTCTAGCGACAGTTATCTTCAATGTAAAAAAACATGTAAATAAACATCTAACTTCTTCACTGTCTATAGTGAATGGGAAAAGCCCTACAATTTCGAATCAAACGCTTGGGTTTCAACGTGTTACACCCTCTAAAACGAAATGTCATTGAACAGCTTCTAGTTTAGCTTTTGTAAGCGTTTCTTAAATGTATTAATATTTGATTATTTGCAGAATTGTCAAAACAGTTAACTAAACCAGCATTCCTGAAACTTAGCGGCGGGCCATCTGAATAGTAGTATTTCCAAAAGATCATAGTTTTTCATCCAGATTCATATCATCTACGTATCAGCTGGAGAGCTCTGAGAATCTCCTTAATATTTCAGGTCACATGTTATTATCCATTCAACAAATGTTCTCACTTCAAAGTGCACCTGGTCGTTTTCTTCATGAATGTACTACTGGCATATAAAAAAGCAGTTTACTTTAAAACAAAATTTTCTTACCGTTCTCGTATTAATTCAGCCAGTAGTTTCACAAAATAATCTTACAGTTCTTGCATTTATTCAGCCAGTAGTTTTACAGTGCCTGTTATTGATTTAACTACACGTGCAGTTAATTACAGTTAAGCTCTGCCTAATGACTAGACCCATTTGCAAATAGGGGAAGAGAAGCCCGGCTAGCGCAAGAAATAAAAATTAAATAACTTTTTTCCAACTTGCTGCGCTGTAGGGGCTCCGGTAAGTATTCACGAAACAGGTCTAATTATACAACAACCGCGATAACGTCGTAATAATTTCGCAGAGCATTTGCAGCATGCTCAGGTCTCAGTTTTCCTCCAACAAACTGGAATACTTTTAAGTATAACGAGAAAACCCCTCTCCAGCTAAAACACCACGATGAAACTTGAATGGGAGCGCAAGTAACATGTTATCATAAATATACGATAGGGAAAGCTAAAACCGATCTATAAATGTTCCATGTTGCCATTTGACGCATTTTACGGAACTGCAGTTCCCTGCCGCGAAGAAAAGACGATGAGCTAGTGGAAACTGATGCATGTCCGATACTCTGTGGCTCCTTATCGGCAGTACTGTATTAGCATTACACGATGACGTGTTGTGGATGTCATTTTCAAGTACAAACTTATACCCAATTTCAAATAACACCATAATATATGTGGGATCCTGCCCACTCGTCTCTTATAGGTGCCTAGGAAGCTAGAATAACTAGACAACATACACGCAAATCATTTTAATGGAGTTTATTGCAGAAATTGAATTGACAATAGTTAACTTCCGTTTCTACATGATGGGTCACGAGCAACTGGCGACATGCAAATAATCAATGTCCTTAAATAGATACAATTTCCATGCAAGCTAATCACACAAGTTTATAAGTCACTGATATCGTTGAAACTTCCTAGCAGATTAAAAATGTGTGCCGGACCGAGACTCGAGCTCAGGACCTTTGCGTTTCGCGGGTAAGTGCTCTACCGTCTGAGCAACCCAAGCATGACTCACGCCCCGTCCTCACAGCTTCACTTCTGCCAGCATCTCGTCTCCTACCTTCTAAACTTCACAGAATGTCTTCTGCGAACCTTGCAGAACTAGCACTCCTGGAAGAAAGGATATTGCTGGGCCCTGCTATCGTTAATACCACTGCGGATCTTCTAGTGCTCTCTTGTAGTCCGTGTCTACTGGCGCGCGGCCAAGGCTAGGCGGCCCGCCGCTTCCGTTCTCTTAGTGTAGATGCCGCTTCTGTCGTGGTGACGTCCTAGTCAGCGTGCTATTGGTTGTCATCGCCTCACAGCCCTCTCTCCTGTATCGTTCTTGATCTTTGAGCCGGTGCTTGTCGTTACGCCGGAAAAATATAATCATATACACCTGTAGCGAGTTGGCCACAATGACAGAATGACAATTACTGAACTATATGAAATAAAGATGTCATAGCTTCTGAATGGTTTGTGTTAGGACGTTCAAACTGCACGGCTGACCGCGGGAACTGATGGGAATTAGTATGCGCTTGTAGATTTTGGTTTATCGACGAAGCCCACTTTGATTTGGATGGGTTCATCAATAAGCAAAATTGGCGCTCTCGGGGAATGGAGAATTCTCATTTGTCCATCGAAATGTCTCTTCACCCTCAACGGGTGACCGTTTGGTGTGCAATGTCCAGTCACGGAATAATCGGTGCGATATTTCTTGATGACACAGTGACTACCGATTGGTACTTGAAGGTTCTGGAAGATGATTTCATCTCCATTATCCAAAGTGACCCTGGATTCGGCAATATGTGGTTACTGTGAGACGGAGCTCCACCCCATCGAAAGAGGAGACCGTTTGATGTCCTGGAGGAGAATTTGGGGATCGCATTCTGGCTCTCGGGTACTCAGAGGACATTGGCGTAGGCCTCGATTGGCAGCCATACTCTCAGGATCGGAACACATGCGACTCCTTTTTGCGGGGCTATATTAAATACAAGGTGTACAGAAGTAACGCCAAAACCATTGCTGAACTGAAAACTGCCGTTCAGGAGGTCATCGACAGCATCGATATTTCGACACTCCAGCGGATCATGCAGAATTTTGCTAATCGTCTGCGCCGCATCATAGCCGATGATGGCAGGCACATCGAACATGTCATAACCTAAATCCGAACGTCTGTAGTGACCTTTATATGTTGAACAAATTATGTGCACGCCGTAGTTTGTAACTAATTTACATTATCTTCATATAGTTCAATAATGGTCATCCTGCAGTTCTGCGTTTAACATGTAGGTAGGCTGTTAAGGTTTTTTTTATTGGTAACGCCACGTAGCGCTCTGTATGAAAATCACTGGCTGTGCTGTGTGCAGTCTGTGGCTGGTGTGCATTGTTGAAATAGTCGCTATTGTAGTGTTGGGCAGTTGGCCGTTAACAACGCGTAGCGTTGCGCAGTTGGAGGTGAGCTGCCAGCAGTGGTGGATGTGGGGAGTGAGATGGCGGAATTTTGAGAGCGGATGACAGAGACAGTAAATTTGTAACACTGGATGTCATGAACTGATATATATATTATGACTTTTGAACACTATTAAGGTAAATACATTGTTTGTTCTCTATCAAAATCTTTCATTTGCTAACTATGCCTATCAGTAGTTAGTGCCTTCAGTAGTTAGAATCTTTTATTTAGCTGGCAGTATTGGCGCACTCTGTATTGCAGTAGTTCGAGTAATGAAGATTTTTGTGAGGTTAGAATTCATGAAACGTATAGGTTATTGTTAGTCAGGGCCATTCTTTTGTAGGGATTACTGAAAGTCAGATTGCGTTGCGCTAAAAATATTATGTGTCACTTCAATGAATGTCTGAGTACGTTCAGTTTTGCTCAGCTGTTTGAAAATCAAAGAACATAAGAGGTTTATCAGCGCAGTAATTCATTAATTTTTGTAAGGGGACGTTTCAAACAGTTAAATTCGTATTGCACGTGTTGTTACCCATGCTTTTATTATCACCGAAGTCTGTGTGGACTTCCTATACGGGACGTTCAAAGAGTTTCTATTCGAAAGCCGTACATGCCAGAATCTGTATGCCAAGCCAAAATCTTCGTGAGCGTTGAGGAAATAACTCTGCCGACGCAGCTGGTTGAAGATATCCATTTGGTGAAACACGGTGTCCTGCTGCGTGAAGAAGTGCATAACTGCCTGCTACACATCCTCGTCCGACAGGAATCGTCGATCTTTCAAGGCCTTCTTTAAGGGACAAAAGACGTGGTAATCAAATAGGGAGAGATCAGGATTGTAAAGCGGGTGCTCGAGTGTCTTCAGCTGAAGAGAGGCTGGCCTCCCTGTACGACTCGTGTATTTCTCTCTACGTCCGTCTTATGCCTGTTTGCAGGACTCTGCTGTTAAGTACAGAATGTCAAATTAAATACCTTTAAGCTTCCTAGTTTCCAAAATGTTTTTTTTCTTTACTACCAGTTTCGGCGATTTACTACGCCATGTTCAGCACACCTGACTAACGTGTAGAAAGCTTCCAACCTCGTTGGAGAACTTCAAATGCGCCTCATCCTTCCGTAGTACTTTCGTACTCCTCTTGCTTCCACAATGATCCTTCCGTACCACTGATCTTTGACTGGTTTGGTTTGAAAGTTTATTTAACAATCGGCAGATGATGGTTGAAGTGATCGCTGTATCAAGCAGAAATCTACATATACCAGTTTTTTAATTCTGGCAGCTACTTTGACCGGAAGCGAGGTTGGAAGCTTCCTACACGTCGGTCAGGGGGCCTGAAGAGGCCGTAGTAGATCACCGAAGCTGGTAGTCAAATAAATTAACAATTTGGAAATTATACGGCTGAGAGGTGGACTGATGTACTCGTATTTTATTGAACTGTGACCAGCGCGGAACTTGGAGCAATGTTCTACAACCGTGATTTTCGTCGGACAAGCTGCCCCATCCACATTCTTCATTCTCCGATGATTGCTTAATGGTGTTTGTGCTTAGGCAGTGAAGGAAAGAATAACAGCATGATAGTCCTGTTTGGTAATAAGTTCACCAAAGTTAACATTGCCACATTTACCGCACGTACGTCGGAAGGACACCAGTGCCACACTCGTCCCTCGCCCACAGGTCAGTTCTCACAAGCTAGCGTCGGAGTCGCACGCTGCAGAAACGCCCTCAAATGGCAACTTTTTGGTCGCTCGTATTGAGAGTCCTTTTGACGATCATTTCTTTTTCGATTTCTTCACATTTTTCCTGCAACCTTTTCGCCTTTGCTTCTCCGCACTTCTATTTATTTCATATCTGAATGATTTACATTTCTAAATTACTGTCCTTCCCTGAACATGCTTCTTTTGTTGGTCTATCTAAGTACGATACTGGTTACCAAAGGTTCTTTCACAGTTACATTGGTTTTACCTGTGTTTGCCAATCCTACATCTAAGATGATCTTTTTACAAATGTCCACTCGTATTCAACTAAACTGCCTTCTGTAGTGTATCTTATCACAGTATCCACATCTTTGGCGAACTTCAAATGCGTCTCATCCTTCCTTAGTACCCCTCTTCCTTCCACACTGATCCTCCTGCATCAGTCCCTTGAATTTCAATCTAGTCCTTATCATTACTAAATTATGGTCCGAGGCTGCATCTGCTCCTGAGTACGCTTTTCAATCCATTATATGATTTTGGAATCTCTGTCTGTAAATGTCGTGTGACTAGGGCCTCAAGTCTTTTGATTTGACGCCACTTCGATGACTTGGGAGTCGATGGGGATGAAATGATGATGATTAGGGCAACACAACACCCAGTCCCTGAGCGGAGAAAATCTCCGACCCAGCTGGGAATCGAACCCGTGTCCTTACGATTGACATTTTGTCGCATTGACCACTTTTTTTTTCATTTTGTTCGATATAGTTCGTTGCGTTTGGTCTGGGCGGACGTCACAAGACATCCGTTCAAGTTGATTGTTGATGCCTTGACTCAGTTTTTTTTATTACAGAGAGCACACAGCCTTCTGACCAAACATCCGCTCAGCTACCGGGGGCGGACGTCTGACCGTGATTTAATCCAGATGTAATGTTTGTCTCTCCACGTCTTTGTCGAGTATGCTCCCTCGTCCTGTGATCAAAAAGTCAGTATAAATTTGAAAACTTAATAAACCACGGAATAATGTAGATAGAGAGGTAAAAATTGACACACATGTTTGAAATGACATGGAGTTTTATTAGAACTAAAATGCAGGATGGCGCTCCACCCCATATTGCTAGACGCGTGGAAGGTCTCTTGCGCGCGTCGTTTGGTGATGATCGTGTGCTCAGCCGCCACTTCCGTCATGCTTGGCCTCCCAGGTCCCCAGACCTCAGTCCGTGCGATTATTGGCTTTGTGGTTACCTGAAGTCGCAAGTGTATCGTGATCGACCGACATCTCTAGGGATGCTAATAAAACCCCATGTCATTCAAAGCATGTGTGTCAATTTGTACCTCTCTATCTACATTATTCCGTGATTTATTCAATTTTCAAATTTATACTGACATTTTGATCACCTGATATATTATAGGACTCTATTAGTCTTCTCCTGTCTCATTTCTACTACCAAGTCTATATTCTCGCGTAACTCTTTCTTCTGCTGCTTCCTCTACAACCGCTGCCGAATCGTCCGTGATTATTAATTTCCATCTCGCTTTACGTACTGAATGACGCGTTCATTACCCTCTTAAATAGCCTCTTCGGCTTGCGACGTCGCTTTGGTTAGCTGTATATAGTGATGAGAACAACGCTATCATTGAACTATTCGCAGTAGCTCAGTAACTCCTATTCATAACGGATCCTACTCCAGTTACACTATTTTCAGCAGCTGTCAATATTAACCTTTTTCGAGCAGAAATCCTCGTGTCCTAATTTAGATCCTCAAGCTCAAAATGTGCAGTTGTACACATTACGCTCAGTTACGCAGTCGACGCTAGCGCCAGGTATCAGAAACGGTCTGCTTTAAGTCTAAGATGAAGCTGCCAGCCGCCACCATTCGATTTTCCTTATGGACGACATACAAATAAGCATACCCGGCGTAGAGAAGTAACTTAAACATTTGAAAACAAACAAATCTCCAGATCCGGATGGAACCCCAGTTCAATTTTGCAAA
Source organism: Schistocerca serialis cubense (assembly GCF_023864345.2). Classification (NCBI taxonomy): domain Eukaryota; kingdom Metazoa; phylum Arthropoda; class Insecta; order Orthoptera; family Acrididae; genus Schistocerca; species Schistocerca serialis. The sequence continues at coordinate 431,428,081 of NC_064645.1, forward strand.
GAGTACTCTATGGCATTGGCCCCTTACCCTGGTTGTATTAATCGTCGCTCTATCGCCCACCACAAAGCCTGAAACGACTGGAAGAAAGCGCAGTGGACTCCAGTTATGAGAAAGGTAAAAGAACGGATCCGCAAAATTGCAGACCAATATCCCTAACTTCTGTTTACTCCAGAATCCTTGAATTCATTCTCAGTTCGAATATAACAAACTTCCTTGAGGCTAAGCAGCTTATGTCCACGAATCACCATGGTTTTGGAAAGCATCGCTCGCGTGAAACTTAGCTTGCCGTTTTCACACGTGATATACTGAGAACTATGGATGAAGGGCAGCAGGCAGATATCATGCTTCTAGATTTCCGGAAAGCATTTGACATGGTGCCCCAATGCAAGCTGTTAACGAACGTACGAGCGTATGGAATGAGTTCGCAGATACGTGAATGGCTCGAAGACTTCTCAAGTGATAGAAACCAGTATGCTGTCCGTGACGGCGAATGTTCATCAGGGTATCGTCAGTAGTGCCCCAGGAAAGCGGACCGTTGTTGTTCTCTGTATACATAGGGGTGGGCAGCCGTCTGCGGTTGTCTGCTGATGATGCTGTGGGGTACAGTAAGGGGTCGAAGTTGAGTGACTGTAGGAAGGTATAAGACGACTTAGACAAAATTTCCAATTGGTGTGATGAATGCCAGCTGGCCCTAAATGTGGAAAAATGTAGGTTAATACTGATGAGTAGGAAGAACAACCCCCCCCCCCCCCCAACTAGTAGAAGCTGACCTCGGGGATGATCAGTTTGGATTCCGTAGAAATGTTGGAACACGTAAGCCAATACTGACCTTACGACTTATCTTAGAAGAAAGATTAAGGAAAGGCAAACCTACGTTTCTAGCATTTGTAGACTTAGAGAAAGCTTTTGACAATGTTGACTGGAATACTTTCTTTCAAATTCTAAAGGTGGCAGGGGTAAAATACAGGGAGCGAAAGGCTATTTACAATTTGTACAGAAAGCAGATGGCAGTTATAAGAGTCGAGGGACATGAAAGGGAAGCAGTGGTTGGGAAGCGAGTAAGACTGGGTTGTAGCCTATCCCCGATGTTATTCAATCTGTATATTGAGCAAGCAGTAAAGGAAACAAAGAAAAATTCGTAGGTATTAAAATCCATGGAGAAGAAATAAAAACTTTGAGGTTCGCCGATGACATTGTAATTCTATCAGAGACAGCAAAGGACTTGGAAGAGCAGTTGAACGGAATGGATGGTGTCTTGTAGGGAGGATATAAGATGAACATCAACAAAAGCAGAACGAGGATAATGGAATGTAGTCGAATGAAGTCGGGTGATGTTGAGGGTATTAGATTAGGAAATGAGACACTTAAAGTAGTAAAGGAGTTTTGCTATTTGGGGAGCAAAATAACTGATGATGGTCGAAGTACAGAGGATATAAAATGTAGACTGGCAATGGCAAGGAAAGCGTTTCTGAAGAAGAGAAATTTGCTAACATCGAGTATAGATTTAAGTGTCAGGAAGTCGTTTCTGAAAGTATTTGTATGGAGTGTAGCCATGTATGGAAGTGAAACATGGACGGTAAATAGTTTGGACAAGAAGAGAATAGAAGCTTTCGAAATGTGGTGCTACAGAAGAATGCTGAAGATTAGATGGGTAGACCACATAACTAATGAGGAAGTATTGAATACGAGGGTCGGTCAAAAAGCAATGCCTCCCATTTTTTTTCTACTTAAAGAAATTAAGTTAAGTGAAAAATTTTAATTTGGCGCCATTCCTCAAACCTTCTTCTGCAATCCACTGCAGTAGTAACTTTCTGTGTCAACAGGTGGCAGCACAGCAGAAGTTTGTAAGATGGCCGACATCGATGTTCGTTTGAGACAGCGTTGTGGGATTGAATTCTTGAATGCAGAAGGTGAAACGCCCATACGCATTCATGAAAGACTGAAGAAGGTGTATGGTGTTGTGACAGTGGATGTCAGCACTGTTAGACGATGGGTTCGTCGTTGTAAGGAAGCTGAAGGGCAAACACCGTTGACTGACGAAAAGCGGAGCGGCAGGCCGGTGAGTGCAGTGACTCCACACAACATTCAGCAAGTTGATGACATCATTCGTGGTGACCGTCGGGTGACTGCAGATGAAGTGTGTCGCATTATTTATCTTAGTAAAGGCAGTGTGATCACGATTATTAAACAATTGGGGTACTCAAAAGTTTGTGCACGGTGGGTTCCAAGAATGTTAACCGATCAGAATAAAGAGGCAAGGAAAACAATAGCCTCCCAACACTTGCAGCGCTTCCGTTTGGAGGGAGATGAGTTTCTGAAAAAAATTGTGACCGGGGACGAAACATGGGTGCATTTTTTTGAACCCGAATCAAAGAGGCAGTCAATGGAGTGGCGTCACACAAGCTCGCCGAGGAAGAAAAAATTCAAAACTGTGCGATCGGCAGGGAAAGTTATGGCAACAGTTTTCTGGGATACAGAGGGTGTGATTCTGGTTGATTTTTTGGAGCAGGGATGCACAATAAATTCTGTTCAATACGTCACAACCCTCAACAAACTTAAAGCACGTCTTCAGCGAGTTCGCCCAACAAAATCAATGGCAGATGTTCTTCTTTTGCATGACAATGCAAGACCACACACCAGTCGTCACACCTCTGACGAGATTGTCAAAATTGGATGGGAAGTTTTGCCTCATCCTCCATACAGCCCTGACCTGGCACCATCAGACTTCCATCTGTTCGGGCCACTAAAAGAAGCTCATCGTGGGATTCATTTTGAAGATGAGGAGGCCGTCAAAACATCCGTGCGTCAATGGCTTAGGAAGCAGAGCTGTGATTTTTACCGTGCTGGGATACATGTCCTTGTTCAAAGATGGACCAAAACTGTAGAGATGGGCGGAGATTACATTGAAAAATGACAAAATGATCCTCAATGTTGTGGTTTTCAACCTATGTAATTGCATTTAAATTTCCTGACAATTAAACGTAGAAAAAAAAATAGGAGGCATTACTTTTTGACTGACCCTCGTAGGATTGGGGAGAAGAGAAGTTTGTGGCACAACTTGACCAGAAGAAGGGATCGGTTGGTAGGACTTGTTCTGAGGCATCAAGGGGTCACCAATTTAGTATTGGAGGGCAGCGTGGAGGGTAAAAATCGTAGGGGGAGACCAAGAGATGAATACACTAAGCAGATTCAAAAGGATGTAGGTTGCAGTAGGTACTGGGAGATGAAGAATCTTGCACAGGATAGAATAGCATGGAGAGCTGCATCAAACCAGTCTCAGGACTGAAGACCACAACAACAACAACAACAACAGGAATAACAAATCTGTAATTTCCACATACAGCATTACTAGTGTCGAGCTTGACACAGTCGTTTAAATATCGGGGCGTAACGTTGCAAAGCTATGTGAGGTGGAACGAACATGTAACCTGTGGTAGGGAAGGCAAATGATCGACTTCGGTTTATTGGGAAAATTTTAGGAAACAGTGTTTCACGTGTATAGAAGACCGTACATATGTAAATGTATTTGCAATGGTTACAGGCCTCTGCCTGTGCTTGGTTTCTGCATGCAGTGTACTTGGCGCCTGGTCACGTCCCTTGAGGGCCGTGGCTTCGAGCCTGCGCTACCTTTACCCCCCCCCCCCCCACACAATTAAAGGATCACTTTTTCGAAACCCCATAATTATTTCCCATTGCAACCGGTAAGTTTGAAATTTCATCCACACGAGCCTCCAACCTACCTCCTCCGTTGTTGTTGTTGTTGTGGTTTTCAGTCCTGAGACTGGTTTGATGCAGCTCTCCATGCTACTCTATCCTGTGCAAGCTTTTTCATCTCCCAGTACCTACTGCAACCTACATCCTTCTGAATCTGCTTAGTGTATTCATCTCTTGGTCTCCCTCTACGATTTTTACCCTCCACGCTGCCCTCCAATACTAAATTGGTGATCCCTTGATGCCTCAGAACATGTCCTACCAACTGATCCCTTCTTCTGGTCAAGTTGTGCCACAAACTTCTCTTCTCCCCAATCCTATTCAATACTTCCTCATTAGTTATGTGATCTACCCATCTAATCTTCAGCATTCTTCTGTAGCACCACATTTCGAAAGCTTCTATTCTCTTCTTGTCCAAACTATTTATCGTCCATGTTTCACTTCCATACATGGCTACACTCCATACGAATACTTTCAGAAATGACTTCCTGACACTTAAATCAATACTGGATGTTAACAAATTTCTCTTCTTCAGAAACGCTTTCCTTGCCATTGCCAGCCTACATTTTATATCCTCTCTACTTCGACCATCATCAGTTATTTTGCTCCCCAAATAGCAAAACTCCTTTACTACTTTAAGTGCCTCATTTCCTAATCTAATTCCCTCAGCATCACCCGACTTAATTAGACTACATTCCATTATCCTCGTTTTGCTTTTGTTGATGTTCATCTTGTATCCTCCTTTCAAGACACTGTCCATTCCATTCAACTGCTCTTCCAAGTCCTTTGCTGTCTCTGACAGAATTACAATGTCATCAGCGAACCTCAAAGTTTTTATTTCTTCTCCCTGAATTTTAATACCTACTCCAAATTTTTCTTTTGTTTCCTTTACTGCTTGCTCAATATACAGATTGAACAACATCGGGGAGAGGCTACAACCCTGTCTTACTCCCTTCCCAACCACTGCTTCCCTTTCATGTCCCTCGACTCTTATAACTGCCATCTGGTTTCTGTACAAATTGTAAATAGCCTTTCGCTCCCTGTATTTTACCCCTGCCACCTTTAGAATTTGAAAGAGAGTATTCCAGTCAACATTGTCAAAAGCTTTCTCTAAGTCTACAAATGCTAGAAACGTAGGTTTGCCTTTCCTTAATCTTTCTTCTAAGATAAGTCGTAAGGTCAGTATTGCCTCACGTGTTCCAGTGTTTCTACGGAATCCAAACTGATCTTCCCCGAGGTTGGCTTCTACTAGTTTTTCCATTCGTCTGTAAAGAATTCGTGATAGTATTTTGCAGCTGTGACTTATTAAGCTGATAGTTCGGTAATTTTCACATCTGTCAACACCTGCTTTCTTTGGGATTGGAATTATTATATTCTTCTTGAAGTCTGAGGGTATTTCGCCTGTTTCATACATCTTGCTCACCAGATGGTAGAGTTTTGTCAGGACTGGCTCTCCCCCGGCCGTCAGTAGTTCCAATGGAATATTGTCTACTCCGGGGGCCTTGTTTCGACTCAGGTCTTTCAGTGCTCTGTCAAACTCTTCACGCAGTATCATATCTCCCATTTCATCTTCATCTACATCCTCTTCCATTTCCATAATATTGTCCTCAAGTACATCGCCCTTGTATAGACCCTCTATATACTCCTTCCACCTTTCTGCTTTCCCTTCTTTGCTTAGAACTGGGTTTCCATCTGAGCTCTTGATATTCATACAAGTCGTTCTCTTATCTCCAAAGGTCTCTTTAATTTTCCTGTAGGCGGTATCTATCTTACCCCTAGTGAGATAGGCCTCTACATCCTTACATTTGTCCTCTAGCCATCCCTGCTTAGCCATTTTGCACTTCCTGTCGATCTCATTTTTGAGACGTTTGTATTCCTTTTTGCCTGTTTCACTTACTGCATTTTTATATTTTCTCCTTTCATCAATTAAATTCAATATTTCTTCTGTTACCCAAGGATTTCTACTAGCCCTCGTCTTTTTACCTACTTGATCCACTGCTGCCTTCACTACTTCATCCCTCAAAGCTACCCATTCTTCTTCTACTGTATTTATTTCCCCCATTCCTGTCAATTGCTCCCTTATGCTCTCCCTGAATCTCTGTACAATCTCTGGTTCTTTCAGTTTATCCAGGTCCCATCTCCTTAAATTCCCACCTTTTTGCAGTTTCTTCAGTTTTAATCTACAGGTCATAACCAATAGATTGTGGTCAGAGTCCACATCTGCCCCTGGAAATGTCTTACAATTTAAAACCTGGTTCCTAAATCTCTGTCTTACCATTATATAATCTATCTGATACCTTTTAGTATCTCCAGGGTTCTTCCATGTATACAATCTTCTTTTACGATTCTTGAACCAAGTGTTGGCTATGATTAAGTTATGCTCTGTGCAAAATTCTACCAGGCGGCTTCCTCTTTCATTTCTGTCCCCCAATCCATATTCACCTACTATGTTTCCTTCTCTCCCTTTTCCTACACTTGAATTCCAGTCACCCATGACTATAAAATTTTCGTCTCCCTTCACAATCTGAATAATTTCTTTTATTTCATCATACATTTCTTCAATTTCTTCGTCATCTGCAGAGCTAGTTGGCATATAAACTTGTACTACTGTAGTAGGTGTGGGCTTCGTATCTATCTTGGCCACAATAATGCGTTCACTATGCTGTTTGTAGTAGCTTACCCGCATTCCTATTTTCCTATTCATTATTAAACCTACTCCTGCATTACCCCTATTTGATTTTGTGTTTATAACCCTGTAGTCACCTGACCAGAAGTCTTGTTCGTCCTGCCACCGAACTTCACTAATTCCCACTATATCTAACTTCAACCTATCCATTTCCCTTTTTAAATTTTCTAACCTACCTGCCCGATTAAGGGATCTGACATTCCACGCTCCGATCCGTAGAATGCCAGTTTTCTTTCTCCTGATAACGACATCCTCCTGAGTAGTCCCCGCCCGGAGATCCGAATGGGGGACTATTTTACCTCCGGAATATTTTACCCAAGAGGACGCCATCATCATGTAATCATACAGTAAAGCTGCATGCCCTCGGGAAAAATTACGGCTGTAGTTTCCCCTTGCTTTCAGCCGTTCGCAGTACCAGCACAGCAAGGCCGTTTTGGTTATTGTTACAAGGCCAGATCAGTCCTCCTCCGTTATGATGCAAAATCGTGGCACCCTCTGATGTCACCCTAGGCTCCGTGGCACTTCCAAAAAAAAAGATGTCAACACATGCAAAAAAGGCCAGAGCTCAGAAATTCAGGTAAGGAGCAGTGGCGTAGCGTGAGGGGAGACTTTGAGACTTAGTCTCCCCTGTATTCCTGCTTAAAAAATATGCAATAGTAATTCACAGCAAAAATATAAATAACTTCTTCTAAGATCTCTAAATGCTCGAAGACATCAGTTTTGTAGCCCACGCCGCACCCTGAGTATTGGTGTATTTGCCTGCTTGAGACTCGACTGCTCCCAGTCTCTGCCTCCCTTCCCTTACCTGGCTGTGTGCGCCTGCGCGCTTTAGTGGCTTTCTCGGCTCCCCTCCACTTTCCCTCTTCCACGAATGCCGGTGCGCTGCACTTGCTCGCAGGTATCGGGAGTAGTCTCTGCCGCTTTTATGCTGGTTTCTAACACGGAAGTGAACAGTCGCGCGATTTGTCTTCATAGTCATTCTTGTGTGATTTTAGCGGACATTTTCGTTGTGTCGCCAACATGAGTCAGCCAGCAACTGAACACCTTATAGAATTTCTTCGTCATCTGCAGAGCTAGTTGGCATATAAACTTGTACTACTGTAGTAGGTGTGGGCTTCGTATCTATCTTGGCCACAATAATGCGTTCACTATGCTGTTTGTAGTAGCTTACCCGCATTCCTATTTTCCTATTCATTATTAAACCTACTCCTGCATTACCCCTATTTGATTTTGTGTTTATAACCCTGTAGTCACCTGACCAGAAGTCTTGTTCGTCCTGCCACCGAACTTCACTAATTCCCACTATATCTAACTTCAACCTATCCATTTCCCTTTTTAAATTTTCTAACCTACCTGCCCGATTAAGGGATCTGACATTCCACGCTCCGATCCGTAGAATGCCAGTTTTCTTTCTCCTGATAACGACATCCTCCTGAGTAGTCCCCGCCCGGAGATCCGAATGGGGGACTATTTTACCTCCGGAATATTTTACCCAAGAGGACGCCATCATCATGTAATCTTACAGTAAAGCTGCATGCCCTCGGGAAAAATTACGGCTGTAGTTTCCCCTTGCTTTCAGCCGTTCGCAGTACCAGCACAGCAAGGCCGTTTTGGTTATTGTTACAAGGCCAGATCAGTCCTCCTCCGTTATGATGCAAAATCGTGGCACCCTCTGATGTCACCCTAGGCTCCGTGGCACTTCCAAAAAAAAAGATGTCAACACATGCAAAAAAGGCCAGAGCTCAGAAATTCAGGTAAGGAGCAGTGGCGTAGCGTGAGGGGAGACTTTGAGACTTAGTCTCCCCTGTATTCCTGCTTAAAAAATATGCAATAGTAATTCACAGCAAAAATATAAATAACTTCTTCTAAGATCTCTAAATGCTCGAAGACATCAGTTTTGTAGCCCACGCCGCACCCTGAGTATTGGTGTATTTGCCTGCTTGAGACTCGACTGCTCCCAGTCTCTGCCTCCCTTCCCTTACCTGGCTGTGTGCGCCTGCGCGCTTTAGTGGCTTTCTCGTCTCCCCTCCACTTTCCCTCTTCCACGAATGCCGGTGCGCTGCACTTGCTCGCAGGTATCGGGAGTAGTCTCTGCCGCTTTTATGCTGGTTTCTAACACGGAAGTGAACAGTCGCGCGATTTGTCTTCATAGTCATTCTTGTGTGATTTTAGCGGACATTTTCGTTGTGTCGCCAACATGAGTCAGCCAGCAACTGAACACCTTATAGAATTTTTATTAAAAACGCCTTTTTCTACACCAACGAACGAAAAAAGTGTGAATTGACGGACAAACGGCCTATTCCTATACTCAATGTATTTTAAGTGAAGCGAAACAAAAATGTACTTTTCAGACAGCCTGGTACGAAAAGTATACTTGGATGACTGCGAATGCAGTTAATAACAGATTATATTGTTATATATATCTTCTCTTCGGCGGTGAAAAGAAATGGTGCAGTGAGGGCATTTGTACAACATAGAACTTTTGCAGGAAAGCACAAAAGCATCAGATATCAAAACGTCACTTGCAGAAAGGCTGATGAAACATTAGACACGTCATGCAAGAGTCAAATGATTATAATATTCAGGTACTGTATTGCAGTCAAAATTGAGGAAAGACTCGTTGGATTTTACGATGTTTCTGGAGATAAAAGTGCTGAAGATTTGTCAAACATTATTCATGCAGTATTGAAAGAATGGAATGTGGAAGGAAAAGTGGTTAGCTAAGCAGATGATGGCGCTTCAGTAATGGAGGGCAAAGAAAGAGGAGTACAACAATTGGTGAAGCAGTTGTGTCTCCATGCGCTGTTTATTCATTGTTACGCACACCACCTGAATTTGGTACTGTTACATGCCTCCAAAATCATATGACAAGTACGCATGTTTGTAAGTGATAGTACTACATTCCATTCGTTTTTCAGCAAGTCATCAAAACGAACTATATTGCTAAATGAGAAAGGATTTAAACTGCCACATGCAAGCACCACTCGCTGGAACTTTCATTCCAGTGCAGTTTCAACAATATCTAATCATTTGTCAGAGTTATATGGTGCTTTTAATTATATAATTAATGATACAGACTCTCAATGGGACCCAGAACCTTTGAGCTGTGCTGCGGGAATGAAACGACGAATGGATGATCCTACGTTTGTCAACTTGCTTTGCTCCTACCGAGGGTGCTTTGTTTATGTCGATCATCTCTTTAATGTTCTTCAGTCAAAATCTGTCATTATAATTGCTTGCCACGACGAAATAAGAACTGTTTTGAGAAACTTATGACAATTAAGAACGGAAACATTCGTTGATGTGGGCATTAAATGCAGTTTATGTTTGAATGGCAACATATCATCCAGTGACATCCAAAGACACCTCTCAGGGCATTAACGTAAGAGGTAATGGATTTGCAAATTGTTCAGATGGAAAGGAGATTTGAAGACTTTATCCCAAATTCAGTTTGTTGAACTTCTGAACGAAAAGTGCTTCCTAAACTATCAAAAAGCATTCACAAAGTTGAAACTGCTTTGGTTATTAGAGCAGTATCCTTTTTACAAACAAGAACAACTTGAGCATGAACTGTGTAACATATACGCTGATGAGAAAAAACACTTATCTCCAAGAATCCTCTTAATGTACATTGTCAACAATGATTTAAACTCTGTTTATGAAGAAACAACGAAGTTCCTGCTTTTGGTTTTGACACTACCCGCAATTATAGCAAGCATAGAACGAAGCATGAGTACTCTTAAACAAGTGAGGAATTATTTAAGGAATTGAATGTCCAACGACTGGCTATCGTGTTTGACCACATTAGCAATAGAAACGTCACTACTTCTACAAATTTTTCATCCTTTCTTGAACAAGTTAGTTATTATTATCATTATTATTATTATTATTATTATTATTAGTGGCAGTAGTAGTTGTTGTTGTTGTTTTATTTGATGCATTTTGTTTCATTTGTTTAATTATTGTTTATTGTACTATTTTGTCTCCCTATAATAACAGTAGTCTCCCCAACCTTTACAACCACGCTACGCCACTGGTAATGAGTAAGGAATAAAGTGCTTAAAACCTTCCTCTGTAAGCATGGAAAAGCATGACACCCTACAATGTCACCTGTGATGAGAATCCTAGGCACCTGCAGGTAGGCAACCAACTGCCACTTCACGCTTCTGGCACACCTCTTAGAAGGTGGACAGGACACTTTGAAGGGATTTTCTCTGTGCACGTACATTTATAAAGTGCTCAACAAACATTGGAGGTCTTAGAGGAACTCTTTGATGTTTTCTTCACGCATTTGTCAATGTAATTACTAGTAATTTTTCAAAAGACTAAACATTTTTACAATGTTGAAAATGCAGCAAATGTAACAGAAAATGGCCAAACCATCAACACATGTAAAAAATTTAAATCTGTGGGTGGTATCCTATGGGAAGTCGGAACAAGTAAATGGGAAGAAACAATAAAGAACGTAGAAATTTGCCACACGCCAATTATTACGAACTTAGTCGGAAAGGAAGTAGAAACGCCTATGCAAGAGAAACTTGGCGCAAGGTGTTTCAGGAGCATTGTCGCCGATAATTTGCTCAGTCAAAAAATCTGACCCAAACATAAGCCACGGCATTGCTGATGACTGTGGCATGCGCCCACTCTGGGCGATAGACCTCAACAATGTACGTCCATCCAGGACGGTGGACATCGACAGTGCCGCTAGGCAACTCCACTGTACAACACAATTAAAGAATCACTTCCTCTAAATACTGTAATTATTTGTCATTGCTACGTATCAGTTTGACATTTGGCTCAAATGTGCCTCCAACCTTAGTGAGTAACGGTGCAGAATTGTGCAGCCCTGCGACGTCACCCTCGGGCTCGGCGACTCTGTAAACAGCATGATATCGGCGCAAGGAAAAAAAAGGCAAGAGGCAAGAGGTCAGAGGTTCGTGTGATGTGTAAGGTGGGTTAACGATTTCACGTCTGCACAAAATTTCGCCACAATGCTGTCCAAAGCCACCGCGGACGTGTCATGCGATGGAATGGTCGTCGAACCTATTGTTACCCACATTTTACCACTTCTTCTGAAGCCTCCGCGATGGAGATTAGAAAGGCGATGTCCAACATTGATATCACGTGGTTTTCATACCTGAGGCCTTGTAAAACATTTCAGACACACCGCATCTCAGAATCCACACGAAAAGCTATCAGGGGTTGTATAAAGTGGTCAGTGAACCCACCTTTTCCCTTGAGGCGTTCATGTCGACACATTTTGGTGTCTGAAACGATAGTTTGCAGTGTGAGGAGTAACAGGATGACGTTCAGCAGTTGTTCACACTGCTGACACCCTATGGACAATGAACACCCCACGCACAATGAAGAACATAAATATTTGGAGCACGCCATCTAATATGAACGTCTTTTCCTCTATTTTTCAAATAATTATTTTTAGATTATCCATCATCAGCAACTGTAGTTTCATATAGCAAAATAATAACAATCAGCAGCAAAAAACTAAATTTAATTTCTCTACTGGTCTCGGGCCCTTACTGCCCTTCTTCAGAAGGTTATACCTATGCTTTATTTGCGAGTATCAACAGTTACATGCCTGCAGTAAAATGCCATGGTCATGTGGTTCATCCGTGCTTCAGTCCTATGGAAATTTTGAAAGACTCCGACAAAATTTTATTCCCTACTTTGATGACATGCTATCCAGACTTATATAAGTTGCTCACTTCCCCTCAGGACTTCCAACAATGGTACTGTATCATTTTCCACACATCCATAAACAATGAATGGTTTATCAGATTCTCTTACACCATACCTTTCCGGTCTCTCTTCCACTCTGGGCTTTGTTTGGTTTCTTCACTTTGTTGGCCCATCATTTCATATGCTGGTCCTGAGTACATCATTCAATTGTTCAAATTTTTCTTCGCCATTTACGCCTACATCAGAACTTTGCACCGAGCGAGGTGGCGCAGTGGTTAGCACACTGGACTCGCATTCGGAAGGACGACGGTTCAATCCCGCGTCCAGCCATCCTGATTTAGGTTTTCCGTGATTTCCCTAAATCTCTCCAGGCAAATGCCGGGATGGTTCCTTTGAAAGGGCACGGCCGACTTCCTTCCCCATCCTTCCCTAATCCGATGAGACCGATGACCTCGCTGTTTGGTCTCTTCCCCCAAACAACCAACCAACCAACCAGAACTTTGCAGCTTGCTAGCGAGTCTGTCTGTAATTTTGTAATAATGTTTAATCGTATAACGCTTTTGAAGAGTTGATAAATCAGCTTTAGTTTTGCTTCATTGTGTTTCATTTTAGTTGCTGCCAGACTTCCTTGCTTCCTTCGTCCTTAGAGAGTGTCGTTCCTCCTTTTCATTGGTCCACTTTCTTCCTTTTGCACGCCTTTTTCCTTGCTAAAATCCTACCCATTTTGATGTCTATTATGTCCACTATCCAGTGTTTTTCATACCTTTTCCAATTTCGGTGAAACATATAGGACTGGAACTGTAGTTGGGACATAAGTTGAACATCACATAGTTAGTCTATTAGTATCCATATGGCATTTGTGTCTACAAAACAGTAGTCTTCTTGCCCTCATTACATCAAAGAGAGCTCTGTGTTTCACCTTAATTTGTATTCAACTATACTAGTACTTCAAGGTCCCAACATTTTCCTTAGAATTCTTGTTTCAACTTTTCCCAGTTTTTCAGGATCCCCAAATCTTGATAGTTTAAGTACTTCAGGCTTTACCAGTGTTTGATATTATCTTAGTTTGTGTCTGAGGACAAAGTTTATATATATATATATATATATATATATATATATATATATACTGTCCTTTCAATTTTATGTATATTTTCTATGGCTGTCTTCCCTTTTGTATTGCTTATTTTCCATTCTCCTATCTAATTAAAACACTTTGCTTTAGATATTGTGATGTAATGAAGTTTGAGACTTTTGGTATTGTTGTGTATGACTTCGCACACAACGGTAAGGAGGGGTAGGCTACTAAGTGGTGCAGCAATGTCTTCGTAGGAAAGCTGCAGAGGAGCAGAAATGATTAGCGAACAAGTTAAAACAACAAACAAAAGATTTATTGGCTCGTATTTCTCCAAACGTATGAAGACTCATTACAAATGATGCAACAAGAAACAGAGTTGAACTGTCGTTCTCAAAAGTAAGAAACATGCACGAAGCTGCCGTAGCTTAGTGGCTCCAACTGCAAGTGGGTTGAGCAGCTGCCACTGGCCGTCCTCCATTGCAGCACCAGTGGAAACTTGTAGTACAGAGCTGCTGAAGTTGCGCTCAGCGGACGTGCACCATCTGGTCCGCCAGATCCCATGTGACTGCTGCCGGGATCAGAGGGGAACTTTCCATCCCATTACCAAACCTGACATGCTGTGGGGTGGTATCGATACGTGATACTTTGCTAGACTGGGCAGAGTGAGTGACGTCCACCGTGGACGGTGCAGCAACAGAAGCAAGGTTCGATGGCGCTGTTTGTGTAAATCTCTGCCGGCGATGGTCCAATACCTGGCTGGTAGATGTAGGAAGACAAGAAGGGCATCAGAGGTTGATCCCATGTGTGCGAGGCACGAATTTTTTTCATCTGTTGCTTAAATCTTTGGACAAAGCGTTCAGCTTCAATGTTTGAGTGCGGGTAGACTGGTGCATTCATGACGTGGGTGATGCCATAGGTGGTGCAAAAATGTTCGAACTCGATAGCAACTTCAGGGAATTCCTCAAAGCGAAAGATCGACGACAAGGCCTGGATTGTGAACCGTGTCACACTAGAGTGCTTAGCAACCTAGAAGGGAAATTTGCTGAAACTGTCAACAATGATGAGCCAACGAATATTTCAAAAACGACTCGCGAAATCCAAATGCAACCATTTCCAAGGTGCTTGAGGTTTGGGCCATGCAAAAGAACTGCTAACGTGGGGCTGCCTGATGTTCAGCACAGGCTTTGCACTGAGAGGTCAACCGTTTAGTTTACGCATCCATACTGTGCCGAGTGTAAAGATGGAATGCCAACTGCTTGGTGCAAACCACACCCCAGTCACTTTGGTGTAGTAAACGAAGAACATCAGGCTGCAAAGCCTGGGGAACCACAACACATGACCGGCCATTATCGATGGGAAGAAAAATGAAACGTTTGTGAATAGCAAGGGTGTGCCAGTGGGCAAAATGTTGGTGAATCACAGAGAGCTACGTATCTGCTTGGCTGCACGTGGCTAACGACAAAGAGCATCTGCATCGGCATGATTACAAGTGGGCAGATTCACAGTCTCATAGTGATAATTTTACAAAGGAAAAGTCGACCATTGCACCTTCTGCACTGTGCATGTTGGGACTAACTGACAGGTGCTGTGAGCCGTGATGCGGCTCGCATTGGTGCCATTGATAGGTTGGCATCGTGTAATAGTGATAGTGGCGTCTCGTTTTCTTCTTGTGTTTACTGGCGCTACTACGTTTGCTAGCGTTGTCTGTGTGCGAGTGGCAGCAGCAGCGGTTATCGATATCTAGTACGGTGGTACTATCCTTGGAGGGACGTCAAGTGTTTTCTGGGTCGTAGTGTGTCAGCGAGTTCAGCTGGGATGGAGCAGCAGTGAGGTCCGGCAGTGGAAGGACATGCCGGGACCACTGGTGGCATGCAGGCACTGCCGGTTGTAGTTGCAAGGCCACACCTTGTTGTCCACCGGACCCAGGACGTTTGAGTTGAGTGAACATTGACTTAGTAGTGAAACATCCACTATTTTGAGATCATGCCGTTTGTTCACACGTTACTGCTCTGAGGGTCACTGAGATGAAGAGCAACGAGTGGAGAGTTCGGAGTTGGCGAAATGAATTAGCCGCTCTCCACTTCTTATTATTAATCATTGAACTCCTTGTGTTATTATTGATGAAGTTCCACCAGTGGTATTTTTCTGCCTAGTGGCCGCTAACGCCCCAGTTACCTGGACTGGAGATTAGCGTATTTTCGCGGCGATGTACCTTTCCTCGCCTTGCCGCTGTTGTCTGGTAAGGCGTGTAGTTCGACAGCCTCCTTGGTTTTGGTTCGTATATTTTGTTTCTTTTGGACTACTTTTGTTTTAGTGGTTCCTTTCGCTTTTGGATGTTCTAAACACCGGATTCTGAAGACGCAGTGCTGTCTGCCGGTTCCGCCTTGCCTGGGTTATTCCATCGTTGTATTGGTTACCAGACGTGAGGTAGATTTTGCAAGAATGTTGGTCGGCCTTTAAATTGTCACTAGTTTGTGTTGCCATCCGGTTAAGTGAATACAGCTCTTGTCTGCCTCTCTCATCGTTTACGAAGTTGAGCGACTTTTCCTAGGTCGATCCTTGGACCACTGTCTGAGGCCCACTTCTCCCTTGATTTGATCAGATTGTGATGAGTGTTTTTTTTATAAAAATAAAAAAATATTTTGGTTTTGAATTATTACTGTTTGGGCCCTCAGCCGACAAAGGGTTTGAATTTCTTGATAACAATGCCTTCAGCCGTGGACGCAATTGTTCTTAAGAATTTTTAATTAGATATTGTCTCTTAATAGTGAAATTTTGGTGATTGTCTTTTTTAAAATATTTTAGTATCTCTTGGAGAAGTTTAACTGGTTCTTAAGAATTTGCTATCCAGGCCTTCAGCCGCCAAATTGTTTTTTTTTTGGTTATTACTATTGGGGCCTCCAGCCTACAAATAACTTGAATTTCTGGTCAATGAGTGCAACTTGCTTAAGAATTTTTTTGATTAGACATTGTGTCTTAACAGTCAAACTTAATAATTGTTCCTTATTGTCAACTTTATTTGCAATTGTTTCTAAATAAAGTGTACTTGATTTTTTTTTTTTAAAAGAAACTGTGCAACCAACGGCAACTGATTACGGCCCCCTCCTCACCAAATCCCGCCTTTCGCTACGTGCCAGGTGTCAGGCTGAACATAGACTGTAGAGATTTATGATCAACCACCAAGTAAAATTTTACGCAGAAAATATACTGGTGATATTTAAAGACACCACAGACAATGGCGGGAGCCTGCTTTCTATTTTGAGAATAATTAAAATGAGCTTCATTCAACAGCTTCGAGGCAAAGGCAACTGGCCTGTTAACAGAACTAAACTTACGCGATAAAACTGCTCTGATACCGTAAGAAGAAGCATCCACGCCAAGACCACAGGTTTGGCTGGTTCAAAATGAGCAAGGCATCGATCGCTAAGCAAAGCGTCTCTCTACTTCTGCAAAGTAGGCTGACACTCTTGCGACCAAACAGAAGGAACCTTTTTCCTGCACAAGTGATGGACGGTAGCCGTGATTTGAGCAACGGCAGGAATAAATCGGATGTAATACCTGAGCTTACAAACAGTGCAATTCCCGCACGTTGCTTGGGGGTGGAAGGCAAATGAGATTTTAATGGGTGAATCTACATCTACATCTATATTCCACAAGCCACCTGACGGTGTGCGGCGGAGGGTACTTTGAGTACCTCTATCGGTTCTCCCTTCTTTTTGTCACTTACCGTTTCTTTCACCTCTGGCAGTGATTTCGTAGTATGACAAAATGTCTTGTTGGACCTTGCTAAAGACTGAACTGTGGGTCCCCGAAACGTGGCTAGGTAAATCAGTTCAGAGTTCGGAGGAATGAGAGGGCATGCCATCTCCAATCGGCTCATACTCAAGTAAAGCACTCCGGTGTTAATAATCGTCTTTCGGTAAACAGCTGTCTTTTTTATATCGTTCAAGTTTTTATATATCTTCTGTCTACAAAGAAAATATCTCGATTATACAAGATTTATAAAAAAATCACATGGACAAACTTTGAGAGTGCCTTCCTCACACCAAAGCAAGAAAAAATGTCAGTTATAAATATTTATCAAAATGTTTCCTTTTGATGTTATTTTTAAAGGAACTTTGGGAACTGTTCACATCTCACCTGCTCATACGAATCATTGAAAATACTCTTCCCTTGCTTCTACACACGCATTAACTCTTCACATCATGGACAGCTACATGCTGTTTGACGCCCTTAAAGGGCATAGATAGTTTTCACAGGTTTTCGTGATTCATCGATAAACTGTCTGTGCACACCTTTTTCTTTTGGGTGTTCTCATACATGAAAATTCAAACGAAAGAGGTCAGACAAAGGCTTCAGGCATGCACCTCGAAAAGTGTTACTCTATTATCCTTAAACGACTTATTTCATATTGTCAGGGACAAATTCTGCAGAAGCGTAAGAGGATCACCAGAAAGGCTTTCATTGGTAATATCATAAAAATGTTTCTTGAGGAACAACTCTTTTCTGGATACATGTTTCCCTTATATCCGTGTTAGGGAGGTAGTTCCAGAAATTTATTGGCGTGTCTGATGCACCCTGACTGTTAGTTACTTTTGCAATCGTTTTATGCATTTAGTTGTTTGTAACATGTGTGTTTGCAATAGTCTTGTACGTTGTCAAGCTGTTACTAGTTTCTTTGCTGTGAGAATTTCAAACGGACATATACTCATGCTTAGTGCTTTTAGTCACTGACTACATATACAGGCGCATTTGCTTTCTACTCTAATCGTCTACATCTACATCTACATCTACATTTATACTCCGCAAGCCACCCAACGGTGTGTGGCGGAGGGCACTTTACGTGCCACTGTCATTACCTCCCTTTCCTGTTCCAGTCGCGTATGGTTCGCGGGAAGAACGACTGTCTGAAAACCTCCGTGCGCGCTCTAATCTCTCTAATTTTACATTCGTGATCTCCTCGGGAGGTATAAGTAGGGGGAAGCAATATATTCGATACCTCATCCAGAAACGCACCCTCTCGAAACCTGGCGAGCAATCTACACCGCGATGCAGAGCGCCTCTCTTGCAGAGTCTGCCACTTGAGTTTATTAAACATCTCCGTAACGCTATCACGGTTACCAAATAATCCTGTGACGAAACGCGCCGCTCTTCTTTGGATCTTCTCTATCTCCTCCGTCAAACCGATCTGGTACGGATCCCACACTGATGAGCAATACTCAAGTATAGGTCGAACGAGTGTTTTGTAAGCCACCTCCTTTGTTGATGGACTACATTTTCTAAGCACTCTCCCAATTAATCTCAACCTGGTACCCGCCTTACCAACAATTAATTTTATATGATCATTCCACTTCAAATCGTTCCGTACGCATACTCCCAGATATTTTACAGAAGCAACTGCTACCAGTGTTTGTTCCGCTATCATATAATCATACAATAAAGGATCCTTCTTTCTATGAATATCCTAGCTACTAATGAAATGTCCTAAGTATTTAATTTCAGTCTAAATAAAACACACATTTGTGTCTGTTACATTTCAGACCAGCTGCAGACAACACTGTAGACAGAATGTAAAGATCACTAATGTATTCTTCAGGAGTGCAACCTGAGAAGACAATGTAATCTAAATAAACTGAGCAAAAAGGAACTTCCGCAGTCAACTGCTCCGGAGACTGCCGAAATATCGTGAGTGCGGAAGCACTGCCAAACGGCAATCCCAAAAATTTGAAGCGACCCAGTTGAGCGTTAATGATGAAGATTTCTTGTGAATGCTTATCCAGGGATTTGCATCTAACTATCATGCAAATCAATTTCGGAAAGGTAACGACTGGCACCCAATTTATCCCTCAATACTTCTGAGTGTGGTGAGGTGTGAATGTCAATCACTGTTTGAGAATTCACAGTTTTCTTATAATCGGCGATAATAAAAGTTTACAGAACGGATTCTGTAGAATAACAAGAGTGGACTCTCACTGACTTGCGATAATAGGTACTACGACCTCACTGTCCTGCAAAGCAGTAAGTTCCCAGATCACTTGTTCACGAAGGTCGTGACGTGCAAGACCATCTGCAACAAAGCGTGGCTGTGCGTTGTCCTTCATTGTGACATGAGCAACAAGATTATTAGCTTTACTAAACCCTCAGAAAATGAATCCTTAAATTTTTCACATAACTTAGTAAAACTTTCCCAAGCGTCAAGGGAAGAAACAGAAAGTGCATTGTCTTGAATGCTTAACCGAAACAAATCAAAAGTGTCTAGACCAAAAATAGTAACTCTGTCTCAGGAAGAAAGCGTTGTGAATGTCACTGTCTTCGTCACATTTCGGAAACGTAGGAGAAGAATTGTATTCTTAGCGTAAATCGCTATAAGAAACTTTATTATAGATAACAGGTCTCGGAAAACTAAGTTATCATCTTCAGATCTTCATAAAGGTAACTACAAACACAATGTTTCCATTGAATTTCCAGGGAAAGCTGCAGGAAGGCTACAGATGCCTAAGACAGGAATGTCAAATGGCTCTGAGCACTATGGGACTTAACATCTGTGGTCATCAGTCCCCTAGAACTTAGAACTACTTAAACCTAACGAACCTAAGGACATCACACACACCCATGCCAGAGGCAGGATTCGAACTTGCGACCGTAGAGTTCACGCGGTTCCAGACTGAAGCGCCCAGAACCGCTCGGTCACACCGGCCAGCACAGGAATGTCGTGGCCATTATATGCCGTCGGTATGTGGCACGATATGCACAACTTAGGTTTGCCAAACGATTCGTAAGTGCTACGGTTGAGCTAAGTCACTGAAGCCCCCGTATCAAGTTGTGAACGGATTGATTGTCCAGCAGTAGTAAGAGACAGAAAGTTTGTTGTCCTCGTGTAACACTGCACATGACCAGCGAACCTTTGCAGAACGGCTATTACACTATTGTGCTGCACTAACTACATTGTGGGTTTTTGTAAACACACTGCACACTGCAACTTCTTGGCAGATTAAAGCTGCGTGCCGGACCGAGACTCGAACTCGGGACCTTTATTTTCGCAGGCAAGTGCTCTACCAACTGAGCTACCCACCCACGAGTCGCAGATCCTCCTCACAGCTTTACTTCCGCCAGGGGAGGCAAAGGTCCCGAGTTCGAGTCTCGGTCCGGCAGACAGTTTTAATCTGCCAGGAAGTTCCATATCGGCGGACAGTCCGCTGCAGAGTGAAAATTTCATTTTGGAAACATCTTCTAGGCTGTGGCTAAGCCAAGTCTCCGCAGTATCTTTTCTTCCGGAAATTCCAGTCTTGCAAGGTTTGCAGGAATGTGAATGTTGGAAGATAGGAGACGAGGTACTGGGGGAATTAAAAGCTGTGAGGACGGGTAGAGAGTCGTGCTTGGGTGCTCAGTTAATATAGCACTTTCCCGCGAAAGTTAAAGGTCCCGAGTTCGAGTCTCCGTCCGGAACACAGGAAGTTTCATATCAGCTCGGACTCCGCTGCAGAGTGAAAATTTCATTATGTACACTACACACTGTTTGTGAGTTAGACGTTCGTGAAGGAGTGGCCGAAGGGGATGCCTTACGTCTCTGTAAGCACACAGACCGTATATCTCCCCGTTTGCCACGAAAAAAGTAAATCGCTTCATGCGAGGGGCAAGATTGACGAGCATGTGACATCTTACAGCGAGGGCACGACTCCACACTTGGTGTCAGATGTGAGGCGTTGATATGGAGGCAATGGCTGTCGTCGGCCGGGTTGCTGTTTGCGAGCTGGTGGCGAGTCCTGTTTGTGGTGGCTATGTATGGTTCAAATGGCTCTGAGCACTATGCGACTTAACTTCTGAGGTCATCAGTCGCCTAGAACTTAGAACTAATTAAACCTAACTAACCTAAAGACATCACACACATCCATGCCCGAGGCAGGATTCGAACCTGCGACCGTAGCGGTCGCTCGGCTCCAGACTGTAGCGCCTAGAACCGGTGGCTATGTAGAGAACAAACAGATGCTGCTTCAAGACTGTCTCCTGCACTACTGCAGATATTCTGATAGTCTAGAATCTGCAGAACCTGTTGCAAGGAATGGTCCGGGTATTTAAGAAACTGTTCCCGAATTCGAGATTGAGCTACATTATTCATGATGACATCACGACCCATTGCTTCACTGTGATGTTGGTAACAATCGCATTTCAATCTACACTTTCTAGTAAGGCCTTGCCATCCACTGATGATATATCTGTCCTTGTTTCTTACGCAAACTAAAGAATTTGTAGCTGGCAGCTACCACTTGCACCCTATCCTCACAATACACTGAAGAGCCAATGAAACTGGTACACCTGCATATCGAACAGAGCCCCCTCGGGCACGCAGAAGTGCCACAACACGACGTGGCGTGGACTCGACTAATATCTGAAGTAGTGCTGGAGGGAATCGACACCATGAATCCTGCAAATATGTCCACAAATCCGTAAGAGTACGAGGAGGTGGAGATCCCTTCCGAACAGCACATTGCAGGACATCCCAGGTATGTTCAATGACGTTCATATGTGGATAGTTTGGTGGCCAGCGGAAGTGTTCAAACTCGGAAGTTTGTTCCTAGAGCCACTCTGTAGTAATTCTGGATGTGTCAGGTGTCGCATTATCCTGCTGGAACTGCCGAAGTCCGTTGGAATGCACAATGGACATGAATGAATGCAGGCGGTTAGACAGGATGCTTGCGCACGTCTCACCTGTCAGAGTCGTATCTAGACGTATCAGGGGTGCCATAGCACTCCAACTATACACGCGCCACACCATTACAGAGCCTACACCAGCTTCAAAAGTCCCCTGCTGACATGCATGGTCCATGGATTCATGAGGTTGTCTCCATACCCGTGCATGTCGATCCTCAAGATTACAATTTGAAACGAGACTCGTCAACAGCCCAATGTGGGTGTTAAGTGGCTCAGACACGGCGTAAGGCTTCGCGTCGTGCGGTCATCAAGGGCACACAAGTGGGCATTCGGCTCCGAAAGCCCATATCGGTGATGTTTTGTTGAATGGTTCGCACACTGACACTTGTTGATGGCCCAGCATTGAAATCTGCAGCAACTTGCGGAAGGGTTACACTTCTGTCACGTTGAACGATTCTCTTCAGTCGTCGTTGGTCCCGTTCTTGCAGCATCTTTTTCCGGCCGCAGCGATATCGGAGATCGGATGTTTTACCGGGTTCCTGATATTCACGGCACACTCGTGAAATGGTCGAACGAGAAAACCCTTACTTCATCGCTACCTCGGAGATGCTGTGTCCCATCGCTAGTGCGCCGACTATAACACCACGTTCAAAGTCACTTAAATCTTGATAATCTGCCATTGTAGCAGCAGTAACCGATCTAACAACTGCGCTAGACATTTGTTATATATAGGCGTTGCTCACCGAAGCGCTGTATTTTGCCTGTCTACATATATCTGTATTTGAATAAGAATGCCTATACCAGTTTCTTTGGCGCTTCGTTGTACTTTGTAAGTGTCTGCAATAGATCCTCGTAGTCAACCAACTCGTTGGGCGACTTGGGAAACAACTTTGCGCACAGGTGGTATACACTCACTCCCGCCGTGACAAGGAAATAAGAATGTTTGTCAGCACCTTGTGTGTGATGGGGTGCGATGTGCGCTTTGAACAGTATGAGGTACTCTGTCCGGTGTTCTTTTATCTCGTCAAACTCTCGAAACGGCGGCAAATACACAGGCGGTGCAGTCGGTGGCACTGACTTTGAGTACGGCGTCTTGCTTGAAGTCACCTGTGCCGTCATGAAGAGATTCAACGCTTCAAGCAACGCTTCAAGCAGTTGCGTCATTTCTTGACTCTGAAACTGAATACACTGGGGTTGATCAACTGCAGGAGGCGCAGCACGCAATTGCAGCGCAATAGCCATTATGAATTAAGCAATGCACAAATACAAAAAGTGAAAAGCAGAAATAATGCAGAGAGAGCAGAAACAGTAAACCATAGAACAGAAAGAGAACAAGCAAGGTAAACACTGGACAACCAGAAACGGAAAAAAAGCAGTCAAAAAGATGACAGAACAGGAAGAAAGCAGCTCGAAGATTTGATGACAGCCACATGTCGGTATTAGTACTCGTCGCCAGAGTTTGTCGTCTACGACTTGGTCAACAACAATAAATAGAGGTGGGCTATAGAGTGGTGCGGCAACTGTCGTCATAGAAAAGCTACACAGAGCAGAAACGATCAGCGAACAAGTCAATACAACAAACAGAAGATTTACTTAACTTATATTTCTCTACTCATTACAAATGATGCAACCAGATACAGGCTCCAGATACAGATGTCACAAGGAAGAAGCACCAACAAAGGTGTTTTAGTCTAGCTGCACGAAGTGCAAGTGAGCTGAGGGGCTGCAGCCAGCCATCGTATACTGCGGTGCAGAGGGCGATCGTAGTACAGGGCTGGTGGAGGTGTGGCTTAGTGACCGCACACATCACTGCATCCGCTAGATCCCATGCTACCGCTATCAGCGTCCGTTACCAACCTGGATACGTTGTGGACTGGTATCAATATGTGATACCACAGATATTTGTCACGAAGTGTGTTTCTTCAAACAATATTTTAGTCCTGTTTTGTCTGTGTATTTCTATGGTTTTGTGATTTGTTGTTTGGTAACACAAGGTGAGTCAATAATTATTAATGCCATATCATCTGCAAAAACTAGACTATCTATGGTGATTTTATTTGAGTTCCTTCGCCCCTGAACACCCTAAGCATTGATGGATTTCCTTCATTTTCTCACTACCTTCTCTAACGTACAGTTGAAAAGTAGGGGTGGTAAACCATCTCCCCGTCTTACTCCTGATTTTATGTTCAAGGTTTCGACAGGTTTTGTTGCATAAGTCAGGTTTCAAAGTTCAAATGGCTCAAATGGCTCTGAGCACTATGGGACTTAACATCTGAGGTCATCAGTCCCCTAGAACTTAGAACTACTTAAAGCTAACTAACCTAAGGACATCACACACATCCATGCCCGAGGTAGGATTCGAACCTGTGACCGTAGCGGTCACGCGGTTCCAGACTGAAGCGCCTAGGGCCGCTCGGCCACACCGGCCGGCCGTTTCAAAGTTCTCTGTCTCATTGTTTGCACAATGGCATGGGGGCTGTAGTGACGGTTTAGAAATAAATTTAACACTTTTTTCTGATACCGTTTCCATTAAATTTAAAAGGATCCAGAATTTTGATAGGCTGGCTACCTACTTGAAGTATCCTTTTCCCCATGGTGGGAAGACTGTCTTTCTCCCAAGCAGGAAGTGGTAAAAGCCGCATTCTCGGCCTCTGCATACCCTTGCATCATTCATCCTAAGTCTACAATATTTCTTTGTAATATTGGTCTGAAATCTCTTCTAAGACTTGGGACCTCGTGTTTTTATGTGTAAACGTATAAGAGAAGAAACAGTTTTTAATTTTCAAATCCTAGACAGTGCAAATATTTACTAGTCTTTCGCCATTTTCATTTATGACATCCTCTTCATATCTTCATAATATTTCATCATCCACCTCTGTACGTATTCCTAGATTAAAATCTCCCATAAGGACTATTTTCTTTTATCAGGCATTTAGGGGCTGTGGGACATCACAAAAACAAAATGTCCTTTGGAGGCTTTATCTTTTTCAGGAAATTTGTCAGTTCTTCATAAAAAACTTCTTTGTGTTTGCTATCAACGCCATTTGCTTGGGTAATCACCCCCACTAAACTGCACTCATATCCATTCTTGGGAAGCCCACAGTCATAATTCTTTCACGTACTTGTTCCCAACACTTAATTCTTTGCTTATGTTTTTTGTGAGTCGCGATTGAAACGCCTCTCTTAGCCCTCTCCTCCTTCCCACCACGGAAGCAATGAATATAATCTGCCATCACTTCATTGCCCTTCCCCCTTTCTTTTGTTTTTGTTAACACCCTCACATCAAACTTTAACGTTTCCTCCTCCTTAAAAACTTCTTCTTTCCTGGTATTCGAGCTCAGTACATTCCAGCTTGCCATAAAAAAAGTCCTTTTCTGTAGCCACGTTCGTCACCGTGATATTCCATTTTTCGTCTGAGGCTTAGGACAGACAGCTTGACCCATGTATCAGTGCTTTAAAAAGTCTCGGGAGCCGGCCCAGTGACTAAATCCACGCATTGGAGGACCCGGCAATATTTTAGGGCAAGTAACTGGGAAGTACACCAGCGAGAATACCATGGGAAAACAGCAATCCACAAGCTGAACACTCTGTTGTTGCTACCTAAAATAAGTTGGAAAGTAAAAAAGATATTCGATTTAATTATTATGGAGCCTACAACAATTTATGGACGGCAGAGCTCGAAGCACAGTGAAAAAAAATTGAGAGTTGTAGAAATAGCCTCTCACAGAAGATCGCATAGGATATTTTGGCGAGACCACATAAGAAATAAAACCCTTAGGACAGTCACCCAAACTCAAGAAAGTATCGCAAGACAGAATAGGAGATCGGCAGCTCGCCTGGTGTGGATGCGTAATAGGAATGGGATATTTTAATGAATCATCACCATGGAAGAAGAAGAAGAAGACCAGAGATTACTCGGTTGGGTGGGTAAAGGAGCCCATGAGGAAAGTCAAACTGAAGGAAGCACGAGAAGATAGAAACTGATGGTGACAGGTCTGTGGTACGTGGCAACAACTGTAGGTAATATGTCCACAGGGTGAGGTCCAACATCTCTAAAATATTTTACATAATACATTTTAACCATTAGCTGTTTATTTTTCCCATTAGTCGTCTATTGGTTTCGATTATTAGCCACTATCCATGACGTAGGGTACAATAGATTAGTTAAAAGCATCCCATATTCCTTTCAAGCTGAACAACATTGAAGTTATACAGTGGAATTGTACAAACGCATGACATAATTTATCTTATAATACTGACTGTCATATCTCATGCCAAATCATGATGAGTTTGACATGAGATATGACTGTCAATATTCTAAGACAAAGTGTGTCCCGCGTTTGTACAATTTTACTGGGTAATTTCGATATTGTTCAGCTTCATAGGAATATGGGAGGCTTTTAATTAATCTGTAGTACCCTACATCCTGGAGGATGGTTAATAATCGAAACCGGTAGCTGAGTAACGGAACAAGTAAGCAGCTGACTGCATTTCATAAAAAAAGACAGGTGTAGGAACCACACAGAAAAACACGTTTCTTTCAGTTCCTATACTTTTATATCTAAATCAGAATAATGCTGCTGCACACTTTAAAAGAGTAACTTTACCTTAAAGATAAATGTATTTTGCTCACACACGTAGGCAAAGAATCTATAGTCAAGCGCCGAGTGAACACAGCGAGTGATGTTGTCAGATGAAGTTGAGTCAGTAAGTGGTTGTTGTAATGGCGTAGCGGGCGGAGAAATAGCGTGCTGGCTGTGTGTGTGTTCTCAATCACCGTGCGTCGACCGTCAGCAAACCAAATCATGCTTGCTATTGACAGCGTTTTACCGAAAAGTGATTACAAATACGGCGTGCCACTATCACCCTTTCGCGCTTACCGCGCCAGCCAATAGAGGACAACGTGTGGAGATTTTATCACAACACAATCACGCGTGTAGCGGTACTTCAAAATCTTTCTGCCGAGCTTTAAACGAGAACAGAAGTGTGTGACAATGTTAGTGACTGTCTCTGATATTCCAAGATCTTGATTAATGCAAAACTCCTACTCTTCGAATCTAGGATTACTGAGCAGCCAAAATGCGACTGAAAGAAGTCCGTTAGCGGTGCAAACCGATTAGCACTTATCCATTAGGTTACGGTCATTAAAATAAAGACTAGGCTGCTTCATTATTCGATTACTAACAATACCATAATGTCCCCCTCCAGGTATCTGAATGGTCAGCGCGACGGAATGTCATACCTAACCACCCGGGTTCGATTCCCGGCTGGGTCGGAGATTTTCTCCGCTGAGGGACTTAATGTTGTGTTGCCCTTATCATCATCATTTCATCCTTGTCGACACGCAAGTCGCCGAAGTTGCACCAGGCGAACGGTCTACCCGACGGAAGGCCCTAACCACACGCCATTTCCAATACCATAATTTAATCGGGGAGTGATAGTAGTTAGTGACTAATTTTTTAACTTGTTCGCCCCCAGCTTTACATGAACTACCTCTATATTTGTTCTGCGTTCTCCATTAAAACTTGTTTCACAGTTTCCTGCTCTGAGTTTACTTTGAACTGTATTTTAGTTACATACTCTTCTATCTTCCGACACTGTTACTGAATCTCACGCTGAAATTCAGATTGTTACACATCGAGTCTCTATTACATTTTTATCCAGCATTGTGTTCATATCTTTTCTCAATTTTTGATTACCTGTCTCCAATTCTTCATTCACCGTTGAATATCTGCCCTAATTTTTTTAAAATTATTTATTCAATCAATAATTTTAATACATGATAACCCACCACCTTATATATTAGTGGGTCTTATTATCTACAATACAGTCATTTTCTTAGTAGCATTTGTTACTGTTTCATATTTCTTATTTTCCTACTTACTACAGGATATGAGGATGTTAGTTATGTGTCCTAATTTACAGTTATGATTATCTGATTTTTGTTCCAATTTGCGCTCACCCCCACTTTAATTTTCGTCTCGTCTTTCATTCAAATTTTGGTTGCTATTACTTAAATTTTGACTATCTGTGCTCAGTTTTTGTAAACATTCCATTAACACATCCTCCATACCTACACTATGAACACGATTGTTATCTATCATCGTCTCTCGTGATTCGATGTTTACATTAAAAGTTGAACTATCAAGTTGACTCTACAATTTGAATTCTGTCAATTAATCCCCATCATTAGTGCGGTCAACATTAACAATGTCCCGATTCATAGTGTCCTCTTCATCAATTACAGCACCATATTCTCGGATTGTTATTCAGATAGATACATCGCATGCGAAATTTGTAAACGAGTAGCGGTCCACTATCTGTATCTTCATATCCGTTCGACGTTGCTTGAAAATTGGGGCGCGACTGAAAATATCAAACTTAATCGCCTTACAATTCTTTTAGCAACCGAATGATTGTAGAATGCAATGTCCTTGTACTGTGGATTACCTTCTACATCTCTCCACCCGTAGCAGATAATGATGATGGCGATGGCGGGTTCAGTTTAAAACAGTTATTAGCGAATCACAAACTTTACGGTTTGTTGCTGAAATCATACTCATTTCAAACAGTTTAACTACACCCAGTTTTTGTGACGCCCCCTATGCCACAGTGCAAAATTAACCGTTCACATTGAAACTTTACGACCGTCAGAACAGCATGCATATAGTTAGCCTGAAAAACACTTCAACAATGCGGTCGACCAACGGCAGATTTTAGCCAACACACTGCAACTACTGTGAACCGCAAAGAGCGCTCATAGCAACAACAGACACATCAGTCTGCATTGTTCATGGTCAAAGATTTCTCTAAAATGCTGGACATGCTTATACCAGAAGGTACCCATAAATACATAATAGATAATCGATAATGAAGTTAATCGATTAACTTAGCGACAGATGTCACAAAGAACGACAAATAGGTATATCAACGTGGGAATATACAGAATCCTCACAACAGTAGAAGGGATATTGTTGGGCGCTTTTCAATACTTGTAACTTTCGTTGTACTAGTGTTCGTAACTTCATAATCATGTGAAGAGTAGTTAAGTTGTAGTTCATTCCTCATCAACAGTAACTGGACCATAGAAAATCAGTAACGGTGTTGTCGACGTCCTGGCTATAATAGCAACCGGTCCCTAGCAGACTGTTTTATACTCAGGTCCCGAGTTCGAGTCTCGGTCCGCCACACAGTTATAATTTGCCAGGAAGTTTCGTATCAGCATACACACCGCTGCAGAGTGGATATTTCATCCTCAGATGATAATTTTGTATGATTCATAAACTGACAGTTTAATATTTCGAACCAATAGTAAATCTTCTTCATAAGTGATCAGAATTTACTATACTTCGCGAATACCTGAACGCATGAATTGATGCGTTATCATTATAACATAATCATACACTGCATCAGTAATGAACTAATTATAACATTATGTGAAAAATATCTTTCATATTGTTAAAGTCTCCTAAAGATTACCTTGTAGCGAAAATACAGGTCGACTGAAAATGATTTATTCATTTTCAAAGTTATATATTTTTTAAAATATTACATGTAAAATTTTGATTATTGTATGAATAGAACCGCAAACTCACTGAGTTTGCATTGGCCCCATCAGTCTGCCTTAGGAGAGCACTGTCTTGACAAAATACCGAGATAGTAAGAAAAGAGTTTTTGTGTGTTGGATTACGCGATTTCTTTATTGCAACAGTGTAGCTTGCATTCAGGGGGAATTATCGAAATGAAGCACCATGTAAACGGAGGACTGTGCGCTGGTATCGAAAATTTGAGGACACTGGTTATCTGTATAAACAGAAAAGTACCGGTTGAACAAGTGCGTAAGAAGCGACCGTGGCTTTGTGTGTTGAGGTATGCGAGACCTTCCGTTTACCCGGAAAAGTTAATCGCCACAATATGAGAGTGTGGTGCACTGAACATCCTCATAAAATTGTGGAACATGAACGAGATTCACCGAAGGTTAGTGTTTTCCGTGCAGTAAAAATAATGAAGTTGTTTGGGTCGTTTTTCTCCTATGAGAAGACTGTGACAGCTACCTTGATATTTTAGACTTGTAGCTGTTTACACAACTGACGGCTGATTCCGAGAATTTCAACTTTCAGCAAGATGGAGAATTTCCTCATTCGTATATTGATGTTCGTCGCTTCCTAAATGCTTGGTTCCCAAGGTCGCATGACCTAAGGCTTGTGAGTTTTTCCTTTGGGCACACGGTGTTTACATCCCCCAGCAGCCAAGAAAACTGAAGCAGTGTTGCTACGTGAGGCATGGAACGAACTTGACTGCGGCTTGCACTTGTGTTATGTGATCAGTAAGCCACTCATAGAACATTTATAGCGTTCGGCCCGGAATGGTGGTGAGTTTGCGGTTCTATTCACGCCTCATTAATGTTTATTGATGTGATACTTTGGAAAATACAGAGCTCTGAAAACGAATGAATCATTTATAGTAGCCCTGTATATTAGGTCCCGTATGTCTATAAGACGAATACGTTTTACATACCTTACTTCGACTGACAGAGCGAGTCAAGCAATACAAACAATATTACCAAGACAAAAATCAAAAAAATTTTGAATCACTCAGATACTACAACCTCTTTTACTTTTAAAATCTAAGGCAGGTTCACTTCTCTATCGGCGATTTCCCATCATCAGATACAGCATTGTGATTTCGAACGTTTATTGATTCGTAAAGCAAAGACGGTATAACAGCAGCTTTTGTCGCTTACAAAGAGTGTCAAACAAAACTGGACGCCGGCCGGAGACTGTTTGCTCTACAGTGATTGGCTGAAAACTCCAACAGTTGGAACTCAGCGTTTTCAGGAACATTGTCGCTTCCATGCTGAGTATACAAAGGATGGAGAGGAGAGATGGATGATTAGGTAACGATTTCACCTCGTGTCGGATTTAGGAAGTAATGAGATTTGTCTCTTTGAATCCAAATACGAGTATACTTTGAATATTTTAAACGTGCAAACAAATTTGACTGTTCAATCGGCAAAATAGTTTCATGATTCTCTTACACAGTCAAACAAGTACCACAAAATTTCAAATTTCTTTTGCGTTAATGAAAAGTAAGAAAAGTAAATGCGATAATTCGAATACAGGACGACGCAGACAAAAGTACTCCCTGTAACTATAGAGGAAATGCAGTGAAATTACAGAAACTAAGAGCTGAAATGGAATTACCGTTTAATTACAATGAATATTGCAGTGAGAAATACATTTAAAGAAGATGTTGAAAGTGACCCCGCGCATCATCAGTACACAGCTGTGCAAGTCTAAACAGATTCAGATACATCCAGTGTACTGTTCTGATATCGATGATTACAAATCCACGGTTGATGTTGTCGTTCAGTTCCTGTATTGTGCTTGAATTTGTTTCGTAGACATTGCTCGTCAGCTGTCAACACAGGAAAAAATCACATATCGTTAGATCCGACGAACGTAGTGGCCACAAACGTTTGCCGACAGTTCGTTCCTCACTGAAGACACCATGCAATCGTCCCACGGATACCTTAGACCTGTGGCATGTTACCAAATCATTTTGAAGAAACAGTGTTATCTTTCGTATTCAGTGAGTTGAGCTCAAAATGTACAAAAAATTTCCATTTATGCAACCGTGTTGAGGGTAGTGTCAAAATATATTGGTCCAATGACGCATGTTCCTGTTAAACAGCACCAAACGCCGATTTTTTCGTCATGGAGTGGCTCCTGACACAGAGTGCTATGGCTCTCCTTTCCCCATTACATCGTGATCTGTAAATTCATGTGACAGGAAAGATGAAACCATGCTACAATATATGTGACGTAATAGAAAGGGACTAACAATCCACCGTTGATATTATGCGCCACATACACTGCTCTACAACTTGCTGACTGTAAGTTATTGCTGCCCAATCATCACACGATTTGGCTCAGATTAAGAATTTTCAATATCCGCTGGCAACTCCTCTTAATAACATGCGTCTGTTGGGCCAATTTACTTGTAGACTTCTTTGGGCTCTGAATGATGCTTCAGCGAATGTCTGCAAGAACTTCTGGTGTGCAAACTGAAGGAATTCTTTGTAGTTTTACATTTTGCGCAGGTCCATCGGTGCGCCAATTTTTATACAGACTCCATAATGTTCACTTTGCTGGCAATCCTCTATTCTGATAGTTGACCCTGAAAATTTCCCGAATTTCCTTAATCGAGCTTTTTTTCACATATGCTTTCACAATATCAATTCTTTCTTCTATGTAAAAAGTCATTTTGCAGATCTCAAAGAGAAACGCCTGACTTCACTGATAAAAGAAACTGAAATTCTGACAGAAGCAACCTAACATACGTTTATCGCATAAAATGCGTATTGTTGCAGCTGTTTACTCTTTTTCAGAAGTCGAAATACTACATCCGCATTCAGAGTGGAGGCGGTCTACTTTTAACTCCGCTACCCTGTATTTCAGACCGTAGCCATCATATACCGTAAATCGAACCTCCACCCCTTTACATGCAATGCCTACAGTGACACTCAGCAAAATCTTCCCCCTTAAGTGATCGTTGACATGGAATATATTGTTCACGACCAAATTACTGAGCACTTATGCAAAATATACTCGTTTGACAAACATCTATCTGGCTTTCGTAAACACCATAGCATAAGCACTGCACTAATCAAGGCAACTGATGACCTGAAATACGACATGGACATCCTTGGGACCACAATATTGACGCCACTAGACCTCAATATTTTTGACACTGTCATCTGTAGCATACTGTTCTTTCAGAAGCACCTAAGGTTCAGTCTTAGGCCCACTTCTATTTTCCTTGTAATTCAATGACATTTCACAGGTTTTCTCTTCACGTGAATATTTTTTCTATACGGTCTCCAGTTCTACCTAAGTGCTACAACAGCAAGTATAGACACTGTGACTGCGAGACATGTCTTCATTGGTAACATGGGCGAAAAACCTGGGACCTGAACTAAATTTAAGAAATTCACAAATTAACATCCCATCAGTAACTAACAAGTTCAGAATTCCGCGATCAGTTTCTCCCATTCAGCATGATGGAATACCAATACCGTATTATAACGTAGTGAAGAACGTGGGTGTAGCTTTGGATGAGCATTTAATTAGGACAGAGAATACTATTGGCATGGGCCGGCCGACGTGGCCGAGCGGTTCTAGGCGCTACAGTCTGGAACTGCGCGACCGCTACGGTCGCAGGTTCGAATCCTGCCTCGGGCATGGATGTGTGTGATGACCTTAGGTTAGTTAGGTTTCAGTAGTTCTAAGTTCTAAGGGACTGATGACCTCAGAAGTTAAGTCCCATAGTGCTCAGAGCCATTTGAACCATTTGAACTATTGGCATGTGAAGGGAGAGCTTCCCCGTCCTTCTAAGTCCTCAAAAAGTGTCGCGACGTTTCCAGAGGACATGAAACGCAAACTCATTCCACCGAACCTCCACTATTGTGATGTAATTCAAGACGGTACAAATAGTGAAAACATAAGACGTTTAGAGCTATCCATGAATGCTTGTGTGCGTTGTATGTCCATTTGTCGGTATGACCACGTCATTGTTTCATATGTCCAGTTAGGGTGGCTGCGGCCAGACAGGTTACGGAACTACCACACACTACGTTTACTATACCGGCTTCTCATTGCCATAGCGCCCAAGTGCCTCAATTCAGAGATTAAACGTTTTTCGTGCAAAATGGTTCAATTGGCTCTGAGCACCATGGGACTCAACTGCTGAGGTCATACTCGTAAGTCCCCTAGAACTCAGAACTACTTAAACCTAACTAACCTAAGGACATCACACACATCCATGCCCAAGGCAGGATTCGAGCGTGCGACCCTAGCGGTCGCGCGGTTCCGGACTGTAGCGCCTAGAACCGCTTGGCCACTCCGGTCGGCTTTTTCGTGCAATCGTAATATAAACCTAAGGTCTCACCTATCTATATTCTAGCTGTGTCCATTCATAAAACGAAAATATTTTTGCAAACTCCTTCGCTGACGCTGCTGTTTCCCTCTTGAGCAAGCTGCCCTCTACTCTCCGTATAATTTAATGCCCTGATACTAAGAGTTGAAGAACTTTCTTCTTTCATCCTCATAGCGATTCCCTAAACTTAACGTATAGACCATCTCTCCCGCTATTAAATAGCAAAGCCGGTGTTCCTATCTTCTTCCAGATATCCTTTCGTCTCTTTTCGTTTCTCTATGGGTCACGCCGCCTTCTCTTCCCTTATATTCTTTAACAGTGTGTTATCACATGCATCTTTCCCTCCCTCGTCAATCCCTTTCCTCATTCCCATTGCTTATGGGACTCATTACTAAAAACCTACCTTACTTTAATCACTAGTTATTGTTGTATTTACCATGTATGAATACAAAACGTGTGTATGTTTTTCTTATCACTACTGTAACTTTTATTTTTCTAAATTTTGTATAATGCTTCCTGTAATACATGCAATGATAAAATTTGTAGAACGCCTGATTAGGTAAAAGAGACGGCCTGATGGCCCTAATATTGCCAGGTTAAACAAGTAATTACATAAAAATGTTACATCTGTAGTACAGGTTTCTTGCCTTCGTCTACGGACAGGACTACTTTTGCCTTATAGTGAGTAATTTTAATCAGCCAAACAATTCAAATTTCTGTTAGATTAATGCAAAGTAAGGAAAGAAAATACGATAGTTCAGTAATTTCTGGTCTAGTCATCAGATAATGTAAACCGATCCTTGCCCTATAACATACAAGGACTACAGTGGCAACCAGTAAACTCTTCCCTGTTAAGTATCTATGGAGATTGTCTATATTTAACAAGAGCATATTTTACTTCTAGAAAGTGTTTATTGCCTTCATCGAATAGGTGAAGAGAAAAGACATAACTATGCCTGCGTAATATTTCAAGCAATTTTACGCAGCCAAACAAGCAGTTCTAGGTAATGAAGAATACTATAAACCAACAGTGGTTGCCATTTCGTGCAAGGAACACTGCGAGGAAGATGCCCTGATGTCATCCAAATGGAAACCCAAATTTTTTCCGTTATGTAAATGATGCGTTCTTCGTCTGGCCGCAGGTAACGGACAAATTCCTTCATTTCCTTGCGCATCTTATCATCATACATCCCTAGATTAAATTCACTATAGAGACCAAAGAAGAGGACTACCATCTCTGGACGTCACGGTGAAGAGAAGAGCTGGTGGCACTTTGAGCAACGGTGTGTATCAGGATGAAACGCACACTGGCCTATATCTGCAGGCAGAGAGCTGCCAACACTCCACGAAGAGGAATGGGTACTAAAAACACAGATATACAGGGCGCGCAGCATCTCAGTCGCAGAGAGTCTTCCGCAGGAACTGGAAGGTCTCAGAACTGTGTTCCGAAAAAGTATTACTCAAAATGGCAGATTCAGTACCATCTTTGCCCCCCCACAACAGTACAACTAGCGTAGACGGAAGAAGTCACAAAGGGAGTGATAGCCGCGTCCTTTATAAAAATGGCTCTGAGCACTATGGGACTCAACTGCTGAGGTCATTAGTCCCCTAGAACTTAGAACTAGTTAAGCCTAACTAACCTAAGGACATCACAAACATCCATGCCCGAGGCAGGATTCGAACCCGCGCCGTAGCGGTCTTTCGGTTCCAGACTGCAGCGCCTTTAACCGCACGGCCACTTCGGCCGGCGCGTCCTTTATACCGTACACTGGCACGCTACCGGAGTAAATCTTTTACCCGCCTAATAAAGCACGGTCAGAATTGGGGATAGTCAGTTAGTGGAAGGGCAGAGTGTACCAGATTCCATGCTAATGTGGCCAGGCATATACTCGTATTGGAGAAACTTCGCGCAATATCAAAGATCGATGCCG
This sequence comes from Schistocerca serialis cubense, assembly GCF_023864345.2. Lineage (NCBI taxonomy): Eukaryota > Metazoa > Arthropoda > Insecta > Orthoptera > Acrididae > Schistocerca > Schistocerca serialis. The sequence goes on from NC_064645.1 coordinate 431,463,767, forward strand.
AGAACATCAGCGGCACACTCGACTAGTGTATCGCAACAAGTCAGCGGTCATAGATCACTGCCTGTCAGAGAATCATGTGATGGAATACGATCATACTAGTGTTCTAGCACATCTTGCGAAACAGAGACAGTGTCGATAGCAAAGCCATGGAAATCAGCACTACCCTCAATCTTATAAACCAGGGCTGCGGCTTTAATCTTAGCAAGGCCTGGGAAGCAGCACTGTGTCTAGTTAACGAGGCCAGCAGCAAACACAAAGCTCTGGTGGCTCGTTTGTAAGGAGCAACTACATCGACGCTATTACAAACACCGACGCAGTCGCCCCAGCGGTCGCCGACGCGCGCCCTCGGGTGTTAACTGCAGAGGGTCTGGCTCGCGTGGGGAGTGGATATAAGTCGGCCGAGCGTCCGCAGCAGCTCAGTTAGTCAGCGTACATGACGATGGCGACATGTCTGATCGCCCAAATATTGTGAGTGTTGGAAAAAATGACTTGGCGGCACACCCGTGGGCGGTTCGATCAAGTAGTTAAAAATTTCGTAACTCGGTATGTGGTGTACGTGACATTTGCAGCAGCATGGCGTGAACCGATACTGACACTCCAGCCAGGAAGGACATCGAATCGGCTAGTCATTCAGTCAGCGTACATCATAGTGTCGGCTCTTGACACGACGTCGCCACCGCGTTACCGTCACCTTGACAGGACAACCTGCCACAGGGCCGAGCCACAACACGGTCGAGGATCCAACTGAGCCTCTCCTAGCCATTAAGCCTCTGGGTGTCTGCCAACAATAGTTGCCACACACCAGACCGGGCTTTGTTGAACTCCCATCACCTGCCGCATTTGAAGCAAGCTGCCAGTCTGTACCGCACTCAGCCTTGCGGTGCCAGTCTGTCGCATCAGCTCCAGATGTACGGGGCTATTTGGAAAGTGAGGAACGATCGGTCGCGAAATGGAAACCACGAAAATACAATGAGGCTTTTCACAAACGTTTTGGGCAGTGTCTCTAGTATGCCCGTCGATCGCATCAAGACGCTCTTTTCAGTTGTGAGCGCACTGTGAGCGAGTAAAGGTGCCTAGAGCAACAATGTCAAAAATGGTTCAAATGGCTCTGAGCACTATTGGACTTAACATCTATGGTCATCAGTCCCCTAGAACTTAGAACTACTTAAAGCTAACTAACCTAAGGACATCACACAACACCCAGCCATCACGAGGCAGGGAAAATCCCTGACCCCGCCGGGAATCGAACCCGGGAACCCGGGCGTGGGAAGCGAGAACGCTACCGCACGACCACGAGATGCGGGCAGCAACAATGTCTCCCGCCAAGTAGGAGGGTCCGCTGAGAGGCTTCGCCTTAATGAATGCAGCCCACCTGACACAACTGCCACGCACTTCCTTCTTCATGGCAATTCTCAGCCGCTCTCTGCAGGGGCAGTAAGACGTTCCTGCAGCCTTTTCGATGGAAGGTGTTCGTTTACCTACAAAACAGCCCTAACTGGCTCGTCTCTGTTCACATGAAACACTGGATACGAAGACAACACTTGGGCGCAGGCTACGCGCTGTAGACCAGCGTAGAGAATTATCAGAAAGCACAGGGGGCTGCCTTCTATGACGATGGAAATTTGGTGTAACGCTCCGACAAATGTCTAAGCCGGAGCGGCGACTATCTACTATATAGAGACGTACCTGGAAGGTGTAGCTAAATGTGCAAAGAACACAGTTTACATTTTCACTATGGTTTCCATTTCGAAAAATGATCGTTCCCTACTTTCCGAACAACCCTCGTAGTTCTGCAGCCGGCAGACAGCGTTCGCCAAGCAAGTGGCGCAGCACCTGGGCTACACTGAGCGTAGCGGCTGCTGATGACTTCCGACATCGCTTTGACACCGAGGTCTGTGGATCGATGCTACCTTCCAGCATCTGACACATGCGGGGTTGAGCTACTAATACGAACGGTTGGAGAGTAATAAAGAGGGACTTTTGACACCCCAAACTAGCATCATTCAGCAGAGCACACCAGCTCCCTCTACAGTACAATTTTGTGGCTCTACTTGGATATCATAATTTAAAACAAAATCTTACATGTAAATCAAACATCAGCATATCATCCATATTTAGGACGTGTGGTTATAGGTAAACAGTGTGCTGAATAACAAATCTCATAAAAAAATGAGAATAAAACTTACTCAGTTTCAGTTCGTAGCATGATCTTCCCGCCTGGCATGTAGAACATGAGAGAACACAGACAGAAGAAAAGGTACTCTGCCGACGCGATCAAATCACGAAATAATAAAACCACAAAACAGTACGAAAGGTGTATTGACTGACGCCTTTCAAAGCAATGACAGAAATAAAAGTTCAAGAGTGGAATTAAAATTCAGGGTAAAGGATATCAGTGACAAGATTCGCTAATGTCATTGCTATCCTTAGTCAAAGTAAAGAAAAATTACGGGATCTGTTGAATGGAATGAACAGTCTAATGAGTACACAACATAGACACCAAACGGAAAAATACGGAAGTAATGAAGAGTTGCAGAAATGAGAGCACCGAGAAACTTAACATCAAAATTGATGATCACGAAATAGACGAAGTAATTCTGCTATCTTGCAAGCAAAATGGCCTATGACGGACGAAGCTGCGAGGACACAAAAAGCAGACTAGTAAAAGAAGAGGGCATTCTTGGCCAAGAGAAGTCTACTGGTATCAAACTTAGGCTTTAATATATGAAATTTTTTTTAAGAATGTTCTTTTCTAGCACAGCATTGCATAGTAGTGAATCAAAGACAGTGGGAAAACGAAGAGGATGGAAGCGTTTGAGATGCAGAGCTACCGAAGAATGCTGAAAATCAGTAGGACAGATAAGGACAGTTCAGGTTTTCCTGCCGGCCGTGGTGGCTGAGCGGTTCTAGGCGCTACAGTCTGGAACCACGCGATTGCTACGGTCGCAGGTTCGAATCCTGCCTCGGTCATGGATGTGTGTGATGTCCTTAGGTTAGTTAGGTTTAAGTAGTTCTAAGTTCTAGGGGACTGATGACCTCAGAAGTTGAGTCCCATAGTGCTCAGAGCCATTTGAACCATTTTTTTTAGGTTCTCCTCAGAAGTGGCGATGGAAGGTACGTATGGGAGAAACAGACAATAACAAGGAACATGATGACAGCATATGTTTATGACATCAGGGAACAACTTCAAATGCAATAGTGGTAGCTGTAGAAGACAAAAGCTTTAGGGGAAATTCAAATACCTACAACACGTAATTTAGGACGTAGGGTACGGCGAGTCGCAAAAGCTGCCAGGCGCTGACGCCACACTGCAACACACCGCCGGCAGGCTGGTTGCCAGCTCAGCACTGTGACTACCCGACGTTCTGACTCCAACATGTAGAGGGCATTCGCGAACACTGGACCAAAACACAGAGGGCGTGTAAATGAGCAGGAGAGGTCGCTCCTGCCATAAACCTTCTGCTGTATTCACCATTGTCACGTGCAGCCATCAAGAGGGGGTGTGCCTTCGCCGAGCGGGTATTGAGGACTACGCCCTCGCCGATCACGGCAGTACGATGCAGCCAGCCAAGAGAAGTCTGCTCTAGATCTAGCGCTGCCTCGACCGCATGCCGCCCTCACCGCCAAGGGACCTCGGCAACATGTTCGCAGGCCGTTTGGTACTCTGTCAGACTCATTTGTCAAGACTATAGAATCTGTGAGCTAGTACAGATTGTAACTTACGTGTTAGTCTGTATCAGTGTGCTCCATTCAAGGAGAGCGAGGACTTAAACATTTGTTAGTCAAACTAGTGGAGAAGTAACTCTGACTGCAGAAGCTTTCTTTACGTTATTTCCTTAACCAAGACTTGTATGCCCAGTACTGGTGTTCAGTCGTGAACTCTTTTTCCTGTTAGGAACTAGTTACCAAATTACTTACTTGCTTGTGACGGTGAATGAAGACAGTTTGTGTTGAATTAATTATGTTCTTAAATACGGACGATCAATTACATGCTCGTGTGTTTTTACAGAAGTGTTCCAAGTCCCGGATACTTCAACTGGCGACAAGGATTTAAACGAACATTCTAAGCAACTGCTGCAGATAGTGCCTGTGTTCAGACATTTTCAACCATGGTAAGAACCCCGAAGCCGGAGGACTTAATCCACCCAATAATTCTGCAGAAAATGGAGCACGCCATCGGACTCCTGGTGGAGCAACTCGTAGAGATGGCCCAGTCGATGTCGGAGGTTGCCCTGGATTAGGGGAGGATGGGGAAGCAAGCTGGCTGTGCCCTAGCAAAGAACCACTCTTCAACGCAACTGGACGCCTCCATCCGCAACACCAGGCCGCTGCGACACCACTGCATTTCCGGGAATTCGATCGTAAGGTAGAACCTTGGTTCCATCGATGGAACAGCATTTTGTGTGTATGACATCACGGGTGAGACACAACAACGTATTTTCCTCCCGGCAAACATCAGTCCATCAATTTATCAACTGAGTCAGCAGGTTCACCCAGAAGTGGAACCTCATGTCCTCCTTTTCGCAGTGTAAGCGTATTGTCACGCCGGCCGTGGTGCCCGAGCGGTTCTAGGCGCTACAGTCTGGAACCGCGCGACCGCTACAGTCGCAGGTTCGAATCCTGCCTCGGGCATGGATGTGTGTGGTGTCCTTAGGTTACTTAGGTTTAAGTAGTTCTAAGTTCTAGGGGACTTATGACCTCATCAGTTGAGTCCCATAGTGCTCAGAGCCATTTTCGTATTCTCATATTCGAGCACGGGACACGGAGCTACTATGTTCTGTTTTGGGTACCTCTGCATGGCACAGGTATTATTATGTGAGTTAAAACTGTGGCTGCAAGTATAGCTATTGTAAAGTAATGAGATATGGAAATGGACTCAGTGAAAAGTGCGTAAAGAAGTAGTTAAGTACGAGCAGTGCCACTGGTATCGTATTTGAGTAGCCGCCCGTTTGCGTGTCGTACCGTACATCAGTCATTCGCATCGTGTTCGGCCTCCTAGAACGAAACTAACGTGAATCAGTAAAACAGTTTACCACAAAGGAGAGCAATTAAGTGCCAATATCTTGTGCGAGCGTGAGAATATTCGTTCGGTCATCGAGTTTACACATCATCAACAATCAGCCGCGTCGTGACGGTTACGCCCGCGCTCGTACAAGTGAGAACTGTGAACTGTAAATTAACTTTTATATACAGCGTTGTATAATTACAAGCGTCAAGAAGGACTGGTACCAGATATCAGTGTGTACGTGACGAGCGTTAGAACTTTCGTTCGACCATTCGGCTTCCGCATCATACGCTCCTCTAGGTGTTTATTGTGGACCGATAATCATCATCATTGCCTGTGTATCTGTCACCGAAGGTTCGGTCAGAGTAAGACTGAAATACGTGTGACGACGCGAAGTACAATAGTGACAGCCATTAACATCGCCAGGAATACTGTACAATAATAAGGGAATGATAATTATGACCTCTCGTCAAATTAGCAAGAATGTTAATTGGCATCAACACTTAGTCCTTAGTACGTAAACAGTTCAAATTGCAATTTTCTTATTGTCTCAGAATATAATTGTTCATACCAGACGTAGAACAGTGTTATGTTCAGTGTTCAGTGCCTCCACTAAACCTTTTCACTCGTGCCAGACATAATCATTGTGTATTACCGAGACGTAACGTTATGTCAAGACCTCTTGAAACTCAAAGACCTGTCTCTAGAAGTGTGTGTATCATTTGCGCCTTTGAACAATCTTTGCACCCTCCGCAGCTTTGCAAGGTCCATTTCTGGCATTCGCCTACCACCTCACTAGCGGCACTCTTAATTATCGTCCTAATGGACGTCAGATAAGGTAATGCCAGGGCCACGTCGGTCTGTTCAGGTCCCTTCGTGCAGACAGTGCCTTGTCAGTCACTAGCGCCATCCAAATGCCATGCCAAATGCGCCCCTTGTGGTAAATCGGGCTACAAAGCGGAAGTTTGCTGTTCTTCCAAGGCGATATAGGTGGATTGGACACAATTTGAGTCACCCCACTTGGGTTGACTAAAGATACTGCTGACCCCTATTGAAGTCTCTTTGGTACAGTCTGTTACCACGCCTTCCAAGTCTAATGTCTATTCATTGATGGGGGTACCAGTGGAACTGCAGACAGATACCTGCTCCTCTATCACAATTACCGACTGACCTACATATCAGAGAATGAGGGCACCACTCTTGTAAAATATTCAAAACCTCCTCCGCATATTGTTCGTAGCCCACCCTGGCTCTTGCAACCTTCTAAGCCTTGACCTCTCTGTCTGGTTGGTTTCGGGAAGGGGACCAAACAGCGAGTCATTGGTCCCCATGGATTCGGGAAGGATGGGGAAGGAAGCTGCCCGTGCCCTAGCAAATGAACCATTCTGGCATTTGCCTGAAGTGATTTAGGGAAATAAATCAGGATGACCTGACATGGGATTTAGCTGTCGTCCTCCAGTGCGCTAACCTTTGCGGCACCTTTCTTGGTCTGGACATCTTTCAGGCCTTGGGCTTACAGATCTGCAACCTTGACGCCACTGTTAATGTCGTGGAACTTGGCGCTTACACAGAGGAGCTTTTTGACAAATATCCATCAGTCTTCTCAGGAGCTTCCTCTGGAGTAAATGATTTCAAAGAGCACATCACCCTTTTGCCCTCAGAGATTCCAAAATTCTGCAACGCCCGTTCCATACCATTGGCTCTATGAGACAGGCTCCGCCAGGAATTGCAGTGGCTTCAAGATGAGGGAATTCGAAGAGCCGTTACATCATCAGATCTGCTCCTCCCATAGTCACTGGGGAAAAACCGAACGGTTCTGTCTTGGTCTGTGGTGATTTTAGTGCAACAGTTAATTCCCAAGCAGTGATAGATTCATACCCCATCTCCAAATTGGATGACATCCTAACTAAATTTGGTGACGACAAGATGTTTGCCAAGACGGATCTATGGTAGGTCTACCTACAGCTGCCACTGGACACAGCTTGTAGGGAAGCGCTTGTGATCAACGCGATTTTTGGGTTGTTTCAATACAATTGTCTGCCAGTTGGTATTGCGAGCGTTCCCGCCATTACTCAAAGATATCTTGAGTAGATAATCGGTTATTTAGGACCTTGCACGCAAGTTGGATGCTCTTTTGTTCCCTTTTTGGTAAAGTACAATGACAGTGTATGAAGCACAAGCGTATCCTAATTGTTCGACAAGTGGAATACTTGGGACATGTGCTTCTTACTCCTGAATTTGCCCTACCCCTCAGTATGTAGAAGCTATTCAAAGACTGCAGGTGTCCAAAGATAAATCTCAATTTAAGTCCGTGCTTGGACACCTCATTTATTACAGGCGATTTATACCACATGCTGCAGCACTATCCAATATCCGTGCACGGGGTGTATACGACCCGAGACAACCGGGAGATCCGGTAAAAATCCGGGAATTTTTTCATCCGGGAGAAAACCGGGAAATACCCAGGAATATTTTAGAATTCCGGGAATTTTTCATTGTTTTAGTTTTCAGTTAAATTTTTGTAACTTTGACTGGTAAGAACCAATACTCTAACAGAGAATATTACTGTATCTCGCTACTGGAGAATAATACTGCAGCAATAAAAAACGAACGAGAGAAAAAGAAACGAAAATAAAATTTAAGTTGCAAAGGAAATTCACCATATACAACAACAAAACACAGTGCTCTTACAAGCGTCTGCCAACAGCAAAATGTGTCAAATGCTTTAGGAAGACTATGCAATGTTTCATAACAACAAATTGCCTCCGATGGGCATGACATCACAACTTTACATTAGATTCGTTTGAGCGGTTGCGAGGGAGCTTATCCGCATGTGCAGTTGAGTCTCGTATGAGTAGTACCTGCTCCTGCTCTGATTATAGAAGTGTGGCAGTTAGCTGTATAAGTAATAGCAGCAAGCAGCCAGATGCTATCCGGAAAAAGTTTACTGGTACGCCTAAGCTGCCAGATTCATGCATGCGCAACAGGCCCGGAACTAGGGAACTAGGGGGCGGGGGCAAACCGTGTTATCTACCCCGGGCGGCAGTTTCTGGGGGGGGGGGGGGGCGCCAAATTCCTATTATTGAAGAAAAAGACCTTGTTTCACAAAGCCCCTAGCACCCAACGCACGTTGGTCTACCGATTTCTCATATGATTTTGAACGCATCCCTGTTGGTTTTTGAACATTTTTGAACAAATTCTAAGTTGATTTTTGAATGTGTGCATAGTGTATGTGATGTCTCTGCCAGGGGAATCCCCGTCGCATCTAGAAAAAAAACTTTCCTGCAGACAAATGGGCACGGGTTTATACGAGATGAGCAGAATAAAGTCGAACGGATGAATGCCAATCGCTGTTTATATGGTTGAGTGGGTTTGCAAGTGATCAGCCTTGTTATAACTACTAGCGAATTCCATAGATTCAGACTACCAGAGTGGAAAAAAAACGAATAACATGAATAACAGGCAACAAAGATTGCGTATTGTTTCCTACGTGTGTCCAAGTAAATGAAATTTTGACGGAAACTTTTTGGCCAGACCGCTAGACTGCTAAGGGCCAGTTATACAGTCCCCGGCTAGCAGCCTCTAAAGTTCTATTCTGGGAGTAGCGTGGAGAACGCGATGTACGGACACGTAATAACGCCTAACTGGATAACTGAACCTGTGGCGAAATTAACCAGAGAATAACTTTTGACACTGGCAGGAAGAGTTACAGAATTAGTGATAAGATTGTTTGTTAGAACGAGGAAGAAGAAGAAATGGGAACTCACACAAATTACGGTAGAATACGATGATTCAAAATTTATTTAAAAATTTAGTACTACTACTTTTCGATCTCATGCTTCAGAAGCTAGAGAGTATGAATGAAATGTGAAATTATTTCCTAACTCAAAATTTTTTTCTTGTAGTAGGCCTAATAGGCATTTGATATTGGTATTTCGTGAATTATATTCCGTCGTGTCATAAAAATGACCATTTGTGCCAAACAGTCTCGTTTATTTGGTGTGTGTAACAACTGCTGGAATATTGGGCAGGTCTATTTCGTTTTATATAGCAGTGACAAAATACAGGTAATCAGATCGAGAAACCATACCAGTCTTGGGTATAATTTGTATTACCAGCCTTTCTAGTATTAGACAACGACATTTCTTTTTTCATGTAGCAAAACGTTGACGAACTTTGATGAGGTAGTAGATTCTTTCCCAGAAAGGAAAGTACGCCATATAAAGCTGTGGCAAGATTAGAGAGAAAAGAAGCTAGGACTTAACGATTGAAGAAACGTGTACTGTCTTGCTTGTCTCTTGCCTTTACTCGTTTTATGGATCCTATATTTAATTTTATGTCACACAAATCAGCAGGTTATTAGCTAATAGGCAGTAAAGACTGCAAATTTTGTGAAGCGTTCTTGTTCTGCCGGTTACAAATAATCCCAACCAGTATTAATTCAGAGATTTTTTTAAAGAGGAGCAGGATGTCAAACCGACTGACTGGGAGCAGGAGAGGCACCACTGGACAATTTAATTTCCACTGGCGTGAATATAGTTTGATGGCACCCATTCCATTACAAAATATTACATGTCTGAATTCCACAGAGCGAAACACAAGAGACGTGCGATGGAAGAATGTGGACAGGCGTGGCACTGCACTTTGCCACACTTAAGGCCAAATAACATGCCTTACGTTCCCTCGAATATATATGTTTTATGTATCAGACTCTTCAGAAAGATGTGGGCTACAAAATGAAGGTATTTTTGAAAAGTCGATTTTTAAATTTTTGGCGTCCTACCTCAAATGCTCAAGGGAGGTTCGGAAATATCCTAGATCCGGACCTGATTTACAGAGCAGTCTGAGTTGTAGTGGGAGGTGGTAGTCTCCACGTGACCCGTGTTTACGTTTAGTCTCCACGTGACCCGTGTTTACGTTTAGTGATTTTGCTGTTTCCTCTTCGTTTATTGCTCTCACTTCAAATGAAAACAAAACGGATTTCTGTGGCCGGGAGCTATCAAGTGAATTGAAATACATTCACATAATTATGGAAGGCTAAAATATGTAATTAGTTTCAGATTTTATTTTCTTTACACCTTTCTGACAGTTAAGTGTTAATCGCCTTGCAGAACAATGAAGTTATTTTTGTCGGTTTGTTAAAGAAATTTGACTTTTACTAATCTTTTCTACTGAGGCAGTCAATTTAATTGAAACTAAGTGTTTAATTCCACACTACTGACTAGTTTCAACTGCTCGCTGCATTTCAAGTTCACGTTTTCATCTTCTAGCACGTATGGCATTATGCCTTAATAAAGAACCAAACATGAGATAATACAGTATAGGTAGTCCAAGAAAATTTACATCTGAATCTGGACATACGAATGTGCACTTTAAGCCGAATGATGCATTTTAGTATAGTTCACAAAATTCCCATGCTTTTGGAGTAGCCTTAAATGTCTTGTTTCTTTTATGACATAATGTAAGATCTTTTAATGTTTACCCGTACGAACGTACAGACTTCCTGCGTCATCGTAGCTCCACAAGCGATGCGACACCTATTATTTGGCGTGCTCTGGCAACTGCTGAAACGATTCTCTTTCTAACAGGTCGCGAGAAAATATTGCGAATGCTTGTTTTGAAACCATTACTTTCAAAGTAAATTTCCTTTTACGCAAGATGAATCCTGTGCGCGCGAATGTCCAACGAATTTCTTAAATCACAGAGCATTTGACTCTCATTCAAAAATCAAATCTTTGAGGGCGACTATTCAGAATATTTTCGAGCCCAGAAGATCAGACATTTATGTCGTTGTTAAAAAATTTACCGGCACATTTTTGTGATGTATCTTTAAAGTGTAACACGCACAAAAATTATCATTATGTGTTAAAGCTTAGCTTCTCCTGCAGCTCATTAATCTTAGTGACCAATATTAAACGTAAAAGCTTTTCTATTTTTGTAGCAACACTATGTATATATGTATATTAATTGAAACCATTACCTTTTCCTATTTGTGTGTTCGCGCTACTTTACAGTGATGTTGCTATTGGCTGGCTACATTGCGTGTCCTATGATCTGAATATCTGCTGTCATCGGCTGGCGAGATCGCTTGAAATGAGCTACGACTGGCTTACAAAAAGCGCATCGCAATCTCGATTTCAATCCTTCGGAAAGTAACATGCGGTGTTCAGTGGCATTCGAATATATACTTTCGTAATACGAAAATATGCAGTGTACATGTTGCTGCACATCAGACATCTCTCTAAAACGTGTTTTTCCCCCTGAGTTTCGTTTTCTAAAAATTGCCGGGAAATTCTACGGCAGTGTATAAAACCACAACCATTTACAGGATTGATAAGTTCTACAATTTTGAGGAAAAGTATACTGTTACTTACACAGGAAAAATGTATTTTCATCCAGGAGAAAGTGTATTTTTAACCGGGAAATCCAGGAAGTTTTTTTACTCGCCCACGTATAGACCCTGTCGTACCAAGTTCTCCATAAAAATCTTCTGTGGAACTGGTGGCCACAATGTGACAGAGCACTTTGCACCCAAATGATGCATCAGATTATGGTGTGGGGGCAGTAGTCTCAAATATGATGGATGGCACAGTAAAACCTATTGTTTTTTTTTTTCAGATATCTTGAATGATGCATAGCACAACTACAGTCAGATCGAGGAGGCGTCTCTAGCGATCGTTTTCGGAACCAAGCAGTTTCACAACTATATCTACAGCTGACAGTACACTCTTCTTATTGCCCGTAAGCAGCTGCTTCCACTGCTCCAGTCCACCTCCCCTGCCCCACCAAGCCCGTATGACACAATGCTGGGTTCTTTTTTATCGAGACACACTTAAGAGATCATGCTCACTCCTCAGCACACCATGCTAATGCTTACTTTCCAGGTTGCTCACTCCACGAGACCCAGCTGGAGACTTGTGTTTCCACATGGGTGTGCTGAGAGAGGAGGCAGTCGTCCAGCTTCCACTGGATCCCTTATCATTTAGCTACAATATAGCAGGTCAGCAACTGTAAGCAGTTAATTCCATAAATTATATGGGAGAACTCATTAGGAGTGTTTTAAAGTGGAATGGTCATATAAAGTTGATCGTCGTAAGGCAGATGCCAGACTGAGAATCATTGGAAGAATCCTAAAGAAATGCAATCCGAAAACAAAGGAAGTAGGTTACAGTACGCTTGTTCGCCCACTGCTTGAATACTTCTCAGCAGTGTGGGATCCGTACCAGATGGGGTTGATGGAGGAGATAGAGAAGATCCAATGGAGAGCAGCACGCTTCGTTACAGGATAATTCAGTAATCACGAAAGCGTTACGGAGATGATAGATAAACTCCAGTGGAAAACTCTGCAGGAGAGACGCTCAGTAGCTCGGTATGGGCTTTTGTTAAAGTTTCGAGAAGATACCTTCACCAAGGAGTCAAGCAGTATATTGCTCCATCCTACATATACCTCGCAAAGAGACCATGAGGATAAAATCAGAGAGATTAGAGCCCACACAGAGGCATACCGGCAATCCTCCTTTCCATGAACAATACGAGACTGGAATAGAAGGGAGAACCGATAGAGGTACTCAAGGTACCCTCCGCCACGCACAGTCAGATGGCTTGCGGAGTATGGATGTAGATGTAGATGTAGATGTAGATGTAGATCTCGTCCGACAGCAGACAGACAGCGAAACTGTCCTCTGACAAGTTCTTCACTAGATCCGCCAGGGCTGTCCATCCAACTGTAAGACGCTGATACATCCCAACCACTAGGCGCTCTGGGGGCGCCAACAGCAAATGACTACACTGCAATTCTTCATCCTTATCCAGGGCGACAATGGGGGGATACACATGGTTGTTCCGTATGCCCTCCACAAATGAGTCCTCTACCATCTCCATGAAGGCCACAGGGGGTGGACCTCACAAAGCAGCTGGTGCAGCAACACTATAGGGGAATGGACACTGCAGTAACCCGCATGGTCGCTGCCTGCTCTACGTACCAGAGTGAGCATGCTGCCCCAGCTCGACGATACTTGGCCTGGTCCGCTATGACCACAGCTTGATCCCGAATCCATCTCGATTTTGCTGTCGGACAGTTTTCATTTATATTTAAAATGATCTCTACCTCTGCAACACAAACGATCGAAGTCCTCACACACATTTTTGCCTTAGATGGACTCCGTGAAACCACTGTCACGGACAACAGGCCTCAGTTCACATCCATCGAATTCTCTTCCTTTTATGTCATGACTGGAATCAAATTCATACGACACCACTCCATACGATATCCAGTGGTGTCACAGATTGGTTTATCTGCACATTCAAGACCTAAATTCAAAACTGTGTCGTTATTCCTCGTATAACGCACTCATTTGCTTGGTATCATAATGAACCGTCTGCATGCGGGGACATTCTTACATGGTCGACCACATTGCTCGTGTCTTTCCATACTTAACCCCAAGGAACAGGAGGACCCCTCACCCCACTTCACGCAGCAACGCTTCTCCTTCCAGAATAGAGTCCAGGCAATGAACTTTGCATGAGGTCAATCCCACTGGCTCCCTGCTACAGTGTCCTGCATCCTTGGCCGTTCAATGCTGGAAGTTACCCTACAAGACGGCTTCCGCCGCCGCAGACACAGCAGTCGGGTTCGACCATGGCGTAGCTCTATTCCATCTCAATTTTCGTCTCGGCGTAGCTCTATTCCATCTCAATATTCGACACACCCATCTGAGCTCGACACCTCACTCCAGTGGCACGCGAGAGTAAGATGCCACAGCCCGACATCCCAATGGAAGTCGATCCTACTCTGCCTTCAGCTCCGACCGAGCCAGGACACCAGTGACCTGGTCGAGGACTTCGTCGTTTACAGCGCGACCTGCAGAGCGTCGTCGTGTGCAACGGACCAAAGCACAGAGGGCGTGTAAATCAGCAGGAGAGGGCATTCCCACCACAACACTTTTTCTGCCTTCGCCAATGTCGTTTACAGCCAATCAGGAGGAAGTGTGCCTCCACCTTGGGGGTATTTAGTAACACGATGGAGCCAGCCAAGAGAAGTAGTCTACTTCCGATCCGTCGCCGCTACCACCACATGCCGCCATCACCACCAAGGGACCGCCTTTTGGTATTCTGTCAGACTCATTTGGCAAGACTGTAGAACCTGTGAACTCGTACATATTGTAACTTGTTAGTTTATTCCACTGTGCTCCACTCAAGAAGAGTGAGGACTTAAACATTTGGTGGTCAAACAGTGGAGAACTAACTCTGACTGTAGAAGCTTCCGTTGCGTTGCTTACCCAACCGAGACTTGTATTGCCAGTAATGGTGTTTAGTCATGAACTTATTTTCCTGTTAGGAACTAGTTACAAAATTTGTTTGTGACTGTCATGATGACAATTTATGTTGAATTCATTACGTTCTTAAATGAAGAAGACGAACAACCTACTAGTGCGTTTCTTGCGGAAATGTTCCAAGTCCCAGATACTTCACGGTGCAAGAGCTACGCTACGATGAAGAAGTTGGCACAGGAGAAGAAATAGCGGTGGGCTGCATGATGTCTTGAGCACCTCCTGCCTCTGCAGTTTTTAGATTCTTTAACTTTGGAACTTCTATTGTACACAAGTGTGGAGTCTTACCGGGAAATGACTTTGATGGTTGGTTGAACAGGCACATCTCTGTATTTTGAATTTTTTTCCGTTTTACCAATTACAACTGTGGTACTTATCAAGTAGGGACGCTATCAAAGCTTGCCTAAACACTTGTAGTTGTTCGCTGTTTCTCAGCTGCTTACGTGTAGTGTAGATAACATTTCTGAGGAAACTGCCTAAGTGGTCTGTAAAGATGTTTGTTGTGCTAAGGAGAATGTCTGCAACGTTACCTGACGATATACTGCAATTCTGAAATGAGGGACAGTCATACTGCTTGATTTAATGAGTTTCTTCGTGTCCGGTAACACAATCACGTGATCTGAATATGGATTGTATAGTACCTTCCGCCGCGGAAGTCGAACACGCGCCAGAACAAATGGACGTGGTCCGCCCATAGAGGGCTCCGCCTCCGCCACAGCTATTCCGCGCAGCGGCTCTCGCGCAGCGAGGGCGCCACCGCTAAGCCACGTGCAGACAGCGGCCAATAGCCGCTCCCTCCGGTTTCGTATACAGGGACCCGCTCTGCCCTAGTCCAGTCCATCCATAACACAGATTCCTACACCTTTTTCCCCTCCGCCGGTGTGCCCCAAGGCTCCGTCCTCTCCCCCCTTCTGTACCTTTTGTACACGGCGGACATGCCGCCGCCGTCACCCCCCGTCCACCTTCTCCAGTTTACCGATGACACTGCCTTCCTTGCCCTTGCCCCCACCCTGCAGCGCTCCCAACACCTTCTCCAATCCCATCTTGACTGGTTCACCGCTTGGTGCAACCAGTGGTTGCTCAAGGTCAATCCCTCCAAAACCCAGGCGATCACTGTAGGCAAAACCACCCCTTCCTTCCGCCTCCTTGATTTCTACATCACCATCTATGGCCGTCCTATCGCCCTCACTCCCACCCTTAAGTACCTTGCCGTCACCCTCGACCGTCGCCTCTACTGGACTCCCCACCTCCGGACAATCCAAGCCAAGGCACGCTCCCGACTCAGTCTCCTCAAGCTCCTCTCTGGCCGTATGTGGGGTCTGGACCCCTCCACCATCCTCCACACCTATAACTCCCTCATCCGCCCTATCCTTTGTTGTGCCCATCCGGCTTGGATCTCCACCCCCCCTACCTTTTATAAATCCCTCCAAATCCTTGAACGCCATGCTCTCCGCCTCGACTATCGCATCCGTCTCCCCTCCCCTACGCAGATCCTGTACGATCTCATCCCCTTCCCCCACCTCCTCCTTTTCCTTGAAAGGATACGGATCCTGTACACCTCCCGTAAACTCGATCCTCCTCACCCGCTCATCTCCCCGATCCTCTCTCACCCCCGCCTGCTGCCGCGCCTGTATTGCCACGTCCCACCCGGTCTCCATCTCTCCACCCTCCTTACCCTCTCCCAAGGTGGCTTCCGCCAGCTCCCCCTTCCTGATGATGTCCTCCTTCCCTCCATCTACCCCTCCTATCAACTTTGACCCTGCCCCACCCCCCACTTCCGGTGTCCTTTCCTTTAGGCACCCTCCCTCCCTACTCTTTCCTTCCCTTCTCTTTCCTTTTCCCCCGTCGCCTCCCTCCATCCCTCTTCCACCGGGCTTCCCCTCCCCCTTCCTCCCTCCCCCCTATCTGCCCTGCCCGTGGCATCTCTGCTCTCCCCTCTCGGTCTCCCACTCCCCTTCCTCCTCCGCCTCTCTTGGCAGGTCCCCGGACTCGCACACGCATAGTGAACATTCGCGCGCCGGAGATCATCGCCATCAGTGTCTCGTATGTGTGCTTCGTTTTGTGTTTCGCGTTCTTTCGCAGTTCCAACTCCACTGTTCACATGCGCCGTCGCCGTCCTCCGTGTTTTGTGCGCCGTGTCAACAAGTGTTAGTGTTTTTATCGTCCAGCGTGAACGGCTTCATGTTTATTGTTTTTTTGTATCCCCATTTTTTGCCCGCGGTTTTTTTGTATTATCTGTATCACCTCTATGTCATGTTATTGTTCCACTTAAGCTGAAGAGCAGCGTAATATGCTGCTGACAGCCCGCCTGTATAGGTGATTAAAATTACAATAAAGGAAAAAAAAACCCTAGTCCAGTCAGTCTGGTACTCGCTCTGGATTGCGTTTCTATCTCGGTGGTACTGCGTTCTGGTCGTTGCTCGTTGTTGACATTTGCCTGGCTCTGGTTCCGAGGGGATTTATTGTTGGTGTTTGGTGTTGTGGTTTCCACAAGCCTCCGTTGTTTATCTCTTCCTTGTTGTGTCGGTCATAGTCGGTCGTGGTCGGTTGTTGTCAGTGGTCGTTGGTCTGTCGTCCGACTTGTCTTTGTATTCACCCAGTGGTGCGCGCTCCACCGCCGGCGGCTTCCCCGCCTGGCGGCTCCGATCTACATCTACATCTACATGAATACTCTGCAATTCACATTTAAGTGCTTGGCAGAGGGTTCATCGAACCACAATCATAGTATCTCTCTACCATTCCACTCCCGAACAGCGCGCGGGAAAAACGAACACCTAAACCTTTCTGTTCGAGCTCTGATTTAATTTATTTTGATAATGAAATGGTTCAAATGGCTCTGAGCACTATGCGACCTAACTTCTGAGGTCATCAGTCGCCTAGAACTTAGAACTAATTAAACCAAACTAACCTAAGGACATCCCACACGTCCATGCCCGAGGCAGGATTCGAACCTGCGACCGTAGCGGCCACGCGATTCCAGACTGAAGCACCTTCATTTTGATGATCATTCCTACCTATGTAGGTTGGGCTCAACAAAATATTTTCGCATTCGGAAGAGAAAGTTGGTGACGGAAATTTTGTAAATAGATCTCGCCGTGACGAAAAACGTTTTTGCTTTAATGACTTCCATCCCAATTCGCGTATCATATCTGCCACACTCTCTCCCCTATTACGTGATAATACAAAACGAGATGCACTTTTTTGCACCCTTTCGATGTCCTCCGTCAATCCCATCTGGTAAGGATCCCACACCGCGCAGCAATATTCTAACAGAGGGCGAACGAGTGTAGTGTAAGCTGTCTCTTTAGTGGACTTGTTGCATCTTCTAAGTGTCCTGCCAGTGAAACGCAACCTTTGGCTCGCCTTCCCCACAATATTATCTGTGTGGTCTTTCCAACTGAAGTTGTTCGTAATTTTAACACCCAGGTACTTAATTGAATTTACAGCCTTGAGAATTGTGCTATTTATCGACTAATTTATATAGATCAGGAACAGCAGAGGTCCCAGGACGCTTCCCTGAGGATCACCTGATATCACTTCAGTTTTACTCGATGATTTGCCGTCTATTATTACGAACTGCGACCTTCCTGACAGGATCCGCAGCCCAAGGCGTTCCCGCAGTTGGTTTTGGTTACTACAGATTGTGTGTGCTCACTGGAGACGACAAATGAGATCTGTATTCTCGCTTTGAGCTCGCTAGCAGGTCCAATGATGCCATCGTCGACTCGCCAGTTCCATCACTGCACATTACACTGAAGACTCGTCAGTTGTGTTACCATCGTAGAAAAGAGACCGAGTATACGAGTCGGCATGTATAACCGAGGACTCGCGACTTTGCCACTATATACACAATTGTTGGGCGTGACGAATATTATTTACCAACACACTGAACGATTAGTTAGTTGGTTTTGGTTACTACAGATTGTGTGTGCTCACTGGAGACGACAAATGAGATCTGTATTCTCGCTTTGAGCTCGCTAGCAGGTCCAATGATGCCATCGTCGACTCGCCAGTTCCATCACTGCACATTACACTGAAGACTCGTCAGTTGTGTTACCATCGTAGAAAAGAGACCGAGTATACGAGTCGGCATGTATAACCGAGGACTCGCGACTTTGCCACTATATACACAATTGTTGGGCGTGACGAATATTATTTACCAACACACTGAACGATTAGTTAGCAGTCAGTATTCTATATAGACCGGGTAGCCCTCCAAAGAGTCACCTGGCGTATTTTCTCTGATGTATTGATAGATATAAGCAATTTCCTTTTTTTTCTATGAGTAGCTACAGTCATTCCAAACAAACACTGCTTGTCACGTTTTTCATGGGACACCCAGAGGTAGCCATCAGCGAGGACCAGTGTGGTGCAGCCGCTGCTGGAGTAGGCCTTCTGGATATTCTTCATGTTATACTATCCCTGTTAACACACATCAATAAAACGTCTGACTAGACTAGACTAATTCGGCACAAATAGGGCGCGGTATGAATCGCTGATACATTCGTATTAGGAAAGCCTATGCCATCATTACGAGTGACGTTAACTCAATACCAACCGATATTTCTCACTCTAAATACTCCAGCGTTTCAGTTCAGAAGGGGGTCGGTCAGAAGGATGGATGGTGCGCAAGGCTCACGTACTCGATTCCCTGACACAGTATTAACGCTGGGTATAAGTCTGTTGTAGGGTTCCTGCTTGTACTCAACACCACCAACAGCTGCCGGAGAGATATCTTCCACTTCCTTAAGCACCAGTCACGAGTTCGGCGCTGCTGACAGCTTCCAACGCAGTTGGAAAGGCCTGGGGGTCTCCCGAGTCGCCTTGGGCCAGGACACCAGCGTTGCTGTCACTTCAGCTGAGCCCCGGGGCTTACCTGCACTGCAGGCCAGGGTCGGCGCACTTCTCGCTCACACGACAACCGTCATCGCGGTTCAGAGAGCAGGATGAGCCACAGTTACGAGAGGGGATCGAGGACTTCTTAGCCCGGCGTGTGTAAGCCACATAAGCATGCGCCATCTTCTTTGAGTGCGAAGATGACTCAAATGGCTCTGAGCACTATGCGACTTAAGTTCTGAGGTCATTAGTCGCCTAGAATATAGAACTAATTAAACCTAACTAACCTAAGGACATCACACACATCCATGTCCCAGGCAGGATTCGAACCTGCGACCGTAGCGGTCGCTCTGCTGCAGACTGCGAAGAGTGGATACGCAGCTGCCGGGCGCTCGCGGAGCTCCCGGACAAGCAGCGGCGAGAGAACCGCCGTAGCATCGCTAAAGGAGAGATGTATTTGCAGAAATAAATGGGTGAAAGTCACTCTTCTTTTACTGCGCTCACCGGCGTACACAGGTTACAACCACCTCGCCTTCTCTGAGGAACCGGATGGTGGCCAACTGCGAGAGCGCCTCCTGACACACCATCCATCCGTCACGCCTCCCAATAGTCGCCACCTGCAACAAGAATAAAACGTTTATTTTGCATTGAACGAACTTTATACTTTGTCTATCTACAGTGTGGATTTCAACATAGAATTTTTTGCATGAGTTACCCTTCATGTACGGAGCAAATTTTCAACGATGTAAAAATCACTTAATTTTCGTATCTCACACATTGTACAGTCTCACAAAACACAGCTGCGATAGAGGCTATTTTCGCCCTACCAGACCTACACTACAACAGCAAGGTCATGCGCTCAGCCACCGTGATAAATCACTGTTCTTCACCCACGCGCAGTTTAGTAAGAAGGAACGAGACGACGAATAGGAAATATCGCAACGCCACCTTTCTCAGACTCGTCAAACTTGAGAAACTAATGTGATGCCACTTCCTCGGACGAAAAATGAAAAAAGAAAAAATACCCCAAAAATTTCCCCAAAACAAGTTCCAAATTCCATGAAAAGTGAACAAGTAACCAAAGTGCCATTTAACACTATTATTTGGATAAACCAGCAACTGAAACGAGAACCTTATACTTAGTAATTTATCGGCTTACAAAAGAAAGATATAATCTCAGTAAACTCAAACTTAAAATCATAGTAAATCACAAAATCATTATAATTAAAAATAGTAAAGTAGAACGATATCAAAGAATACTTCCTGTGAATACTCTTTGAGAATCATGAGTAGTGACTAAGAAAAATTTGATCCATTGTCACTACGTTACGAGAGATAGCCGAAGCTGGTCAGACTTGCTTGAATACTCGTACATGTAGGCGCGGTTAGATTGTTTTTCGAGGATTGATAATTGCGATCTACTATGACGCAGTGAAACGAAACACTGACTTCAACTATAACATCGTTTTGAGTTCAGATAGAGGACTACCTTATATTACACTGAAGTGAACTTTTTAGTTAGATAACTCGAACTCAACTCTAGTTATGCATTGAACAGTGATAGACAACTTCATTCGTAATTGCAAATGGACTCTGGAACTTGGCAATAGTTATAAAGCAGGTAACTTATAAGTTCCCCCCCACCACCACCTGGGAAAGCTTCTTCCTCACGGCCTTGTTAGGAAGTAGCCGTGCGATTCTAGGCGGTTCAGTCTGGAACCACGTGACCGCTACGGTCGTAGGTTCGAATCCTGCCTGGGGCATGGATGTGACTGATGTCCTTAGGTTAGTTAGGTTTAAGTAGTTCTAAGTTCTAGGGGACTGATGACCTCAGATGTTAAGTCCCATAGTGCTCAGAGCCATTTGAACCATTTGTTAGGAAGTGATTGTTATTGTGAAATAAACCACCCAATCTTAAAAATTTACGCATTTGTGATTCCAAATTACAAAATTGTTTAGAGACATAACTGTGATCTTCTGCGTGCTGCGATAATATTTGACTGAAGCGCTCGGCGCATACATAGAAACTCTTTGACGTTAGGAACCAATCGCAATGTTACGACTTACTAGAGATTTGAAATTACAACTAAACTATGGGGAGGTTGGTGTCGGTGGAACTAAATTGAACTTATCATTAATATTTTTATATCAACTGTTAAACGATCGAATATAAACGAGTTAATTACGACGAGTAGCGTAATATTGGTCACAATTGGTGAAGTAAATATCACGCACACGTCGAGAGTTCAGTTTTTGTGACGTCGTCTTTACCTAATAACAGTATCATCTCTCTACCGACTATCGTCGAGTTTTAGCCATGGCCGATCGATACTGATCTATCAAGTACCAACTACAGAAACCGATGACGTTACACTACTGAAAGAAGAAAGGAATCCAGTATACTACTGACATAATAGTGGCGCCTTGGTTTCTAGTGTATGCAACCCTCGCCAACAAACTTTTACTCGCTCTGTTTATGATCTCATTTGCCCACGTAGGTATTTATTAAAGTATTTTCCTGTTGTCGATTAAATTTTAGTCAAGCAGCACCCTTAGATGAGAGTTACCTCTCAGCCAAAAATAAAACGAACGAAAGTGGCCAATAAATGAAATACTGTAACACAAACTCTTCGAATAGAGCTGTTGGCTCAGTATTAAACTATAGAAAGTCTCCTTTCAGTACACCTGCCATGAATGGCGTGCTAAGCTTACGCAGATGTTTACTACCCGATCGAAGGCAGCAGTTCGGCGCAGCTCGCTGGAAATCGCGATGTGTTTCATGGGACGGACAGCAGGTCATTGTCAACACACGCGCCCGTTCACCGACAGCAGTGGCGCCCGCGTCCCTTGGGAGGGGTCGATGTGTGCCACAGCTATCTGCCGACACGCCTCAGCAAACACCGCTCAAGCAGCGGCCGATCAATCCCTCACGCCCGCTATATGGCGTTGCTCTGTGCTTACCCAGGCGGAGCAACACATATGTTCGCATTTCGGTGCGATATCAGTTAACTGAGAGTCATTGACCCTGACCGCGAAGTGCTCTCACAAAGAGGACAACTAATAATGGGAAGTAAATAATGATGCCGCTAGACTGTTTCATAATTTTCATTAAATTTTAATTTATTTACAAAGGAAAAGTTTAAATCGGCGTTGAGCAAGGAACGCGAGGAGTCGTACAATCACCGTCATGAAATAAACATCATTCGCACAGTAAAAGGAAGTTTTATTTAAATCATCCAGCCCTATGCGCAGTAATAAATGACAATACACTTAAATAACCAGAAAACCCTCAGTAGATTGGTTTTTACAATGATGCAACTGTGGGCAGGACTCAAATGCAGTTCACAATACTGGGAGCACCGTCGCTGCTCGTCCACTTTATAAAGTGTGACACATATGTACATCTACATCTAAATCTACATCCATACTCCGCAAGCCACCTGACGGTGTGTGGCGGAGGGTACCTTGAGTACCTCTATCGGTTTTGCCTTCTATTCCAGTCTCGTATTGTTCGTGGAAAGAAGGATTGTCGGTATGCCTCTGTGTGGGCTCTAATCTCTCTGATTTTATCCTCATGGTCTCTTCGAGAGATATACGTAGGAGGGAGCAATATACTGCTTGACTCCTCGGTGAAGGTATGTTCTCGAAACTTCAACAAAAGCCCGTACCGAGCTACTGAACGCCTCTCCTGCAGAGTCTTCCACTGGAGTATATCTATCATCTCCGTGACACTTTCGCGATTACTAAATGATCCTGTAACGAAGCGCGCTGCTCTCCGTTGTATCTTCTCTCTCTCTTCTATCAATCCTATCTGGTACGGATCCCACACTGCTGAGCAGTATTCAAGCAGTGGGCGAACAAGCGTACTGTAACCTACTTCCTTTGTTTTCGGACTACATTTCCTTAGGATTCTTCCAATGAATCTCAGTCTGGAATCTGTTTTACCGACTATCAACTTTATATGACCATTCCATTTTAAATCACTCCTAATGCGTACTCCCAGATAATTTATGGAATTAACTGCTTCCAGTTGCTGACCTGCTATTTTGTAGATAAATGATAAGGGATCTTTCTTTCTATGTATTCGCAACACATTACACTTGTCTAAATTGAGATTCAATTGCCATTCCCTGCACCATGCGTCAATTCGCTACAGATCTTCCCGCATTTCAGTACAATTTTCCATTGTTACAACCTCTCGATATACCACAGCATCTTCACCAAAAAGCCACAGTAAACTTCCGATATCATCCACAAGGTCATTTACGTATATTGTGAGTAGCAACGGTCCTACGACACTCCCCTGCGGCACACCTGAAATCACTCTTACTTCGGAAGACTTCTCTCCATTGAGAATGACATGCTGCGTTCTGTTATCTAGGAACTCTTCAATCCAATCACACAATTGGTCTGATAATCCATATGCTCTTACTTTGTTCAGTAAACGACTGTGGGTAACTGTATCGAACGCCTTGCGGAAGTCAAGAAACACGGCATCTACGTCACAGTAGTCACTCTCAACATTCAGGGCCAGCAGGTGTTTAGAAGTTCTCAGCACCACATACACATCTCATACTTGCTGTAATATGCATGCAAACGAATAAACTTATGCTTATCTCAGTAACGATACAACTGAAGGTATGGCGTATTCGTTGAAGTGTGCTCAGATCAATTACAAATTTAAACAAAAGATAAGTGAACACATGAGGGCTCACTACGAAAACTTGACACACTGTCGAACGCTTTTTCAGGTCGACAAATCGTACGAACCGTGTCTTGTTATTTCATTAGTCTTGCCTCAATTATCAACGGCAACGTCAGAATTGCCTCTCTCATTATTTTACCTTTCCGCAAGACAAACCGATCGTCATCTAACACATTCTCAATTTTATTATCCATTATTCTGTATATTATTCTTGTAAGTAACTTCGTAGCATGAACTGTTAAACTGACTGCATTGTAATTCTCGCACTTGGCAGCTCTTGCAGTCTTTCGAATTCTGTGGATGATATTTTTTCCGAAAGTCAGAAGGAATATCACTAGAGTCACACATTCTACACATCAACATGGACAGTTGTTTTGTTGTTATTTCCCCCAATGATTTTAGGAATTTTGATGTTATTTTATCTATCACTTCTACCTTATTTGACCTTAAATCCTCCAAAACTCTCCTAAATTTTGATTCTAGTACTGAACCCCTGTATCTTCTATATCGACTCATGTTTTTTCTTCTATAACATCAGACAAATCATTCCTCTGATAGAGGTCTTCAGTGTACTCTTTCCACCTATCAGCTCTCTCCTCTGCATTCAGCAGTGGAATTCCGGTTGCACTCTTAATCTTTCCGCCCTTGCTTTTAATTTCACTGAAGGTTGTTACGACTTTCCTGTATGCTGAGTCAGTCCTTCCAACAGTCATTTCTTTTTCGATTTCTTCTCATTTTTCATGTAACCATTTCGTTTTAGCTTCCCTCCACTTCCTACTTATTTCATTCCTCAGCGACTTGTGTTTCTGTATTCCTGAATTTCCATGAACATTTATGTATCTCCTTCTTTCATCGTTCAGCTGAAGTATTTTTTCTGTTACCAATAGTTTCTTCGCAGTTACGTTCTATCTACCAATGTTTTTCATTCCAATTTCTGTGATTGCCATTTTTAGGGATATCCATTCCTCTTCATCTGTACTGCCTACTGAGCTATTCCTTATTGCCTTAGCTATAGTCTTCGAGAACCTCAAGCGTATATTGTCACTCCTTAGTACTTCCGTATCCCACTTCTTTGCATATTGAACCTTTTTGACTAATTTCTTAAACTTTAGCCTACTCTTCATCTCTACTACATTGTGATCTGAGTATATCTGCTCCTGGGTACACCTTACAATCCAGAATCTGATTTCGGAATCTCTGTCTAACCATGATGTAATCTAACTGAAATCTTCCTATTTCACCCGGCCTTTTCCTAGCATACCTCCTCCTCTTGTGATTCTGGAACAGAGTATTCGCTATTACTAGTTGAAATTTATCACAGAACTCAATTGGTCTCTCCCTTCTCTTATTCCCAGTACCAAGCCCATATTCTACTGTAAAATTTTCTTTTGATCCTTCCCCTGCAACTGCGTTCCAGTCCCCCTTGACCTATTAGATTTTCGTCTCCCTTAACGTACTGTATTACTCTTTCCATATCGTCAAACACTTTCTCTATCTCTTCATCCCCAGCTTGTGTCGTCAGTATGTATACCTGAACTATTGTGTCGGTGTTGGTTTACTGTCGATTTTGATAAGAACATCCCTATCACAGAACTGTTCGCAACAACACCCTCTCTATCCTACCTTCCTATTCATAACGAATCCTACACCCATTATAACATTTTCTCCTGCTGTTGATAGAACTCTATACTCATCTGACCAGAAATCCTTGTCTTCTTTCCATCTCTTTTCACTGAACCCTACTGTATCTAGATTGAGCCTTTGCATTTCCCTTTTCAGGTTCTCTTGCTTCATTACCAAGTCAAGCTTCTGACATTCCACTCCACGACTCGTAAAACATTAACCTCTCGTTGGTTATTCAACCTTTTTTCATGGTCATCTCGCCTTTGGCAGTCCGCTCCCGGATATCCGAATGTGAGACTATTCCGGAACCTTTTGCCAATGAAGAAGTTATCATTATACCTTTTCACTTACAGCCCACTTTCCTGTGGGTACACTTTATCTGTATTTGACACATTGGTCTCCATTGCCTCCTGCATCCTTATGCCGTTGATCGTTGCTGATTCTTCCTTCTTTAGGGGCAGTTTCCCACCTCAAGCACAAGACAGAGCCTTGAGCCTCTGTCCGCTCCTCCGTTCTCTTTGACAAGGCCGATAGTCTTCGGCCACCAATGCTGGTTATTAATCAAGGTCGAGGATGTTTTGATTACTTATCAAAGACGCTACTCCTAGACTGTGGGTGCAGATACATACATGAAGAGCTGCAATTCCACACACTTACAGAGCTGAAAATCTTCCAAATATGAAACAAGTTACGTCTGAAGAGTTGAGAGAACAGTCTCAAAGATGACGTGAGGCAAGAGTTACAAACAAAAGTCTTACTACCTTGAAAGTAATTGCTATTAACTGCAACACACTTCTGAAGGCTATTTAAGACGTTTTGTGTGGAACTGTTATTTCATTTATTTTGTGAGAGGATTCACCGAATATTTCAGACGCACCTTGCATTACACCGAAGTGTCAGAACAGGCAACATTCTCACTATAAATTCCTGATGTTACAGCGAAGAAATGGCCATCGAAATTAAACATTAGGCAAAGGCGTGGGATACTAACGATTACCAGTCGGTTATAATGAAAGTGTGAACTTTAGTTGTCGTATGGCAGCAAAACTTGATGGATATGCTAATGCGTTAACGCAGAACCAATGTACGCTGAAAAACGATTAGTTCCAATTGTGACCTCCAGAAGGAAATCTGTCGTGGTACATTATTTATATGGCAGTATAACATCCATGCTATCAAGTCGCATCGTGAATGAACACTGTGGCTATCGAGAAGGGAGACGTTGCGCTGTCAATAAAACCGTTTTATGTGAGCATTTACAGTGCTGCATTGAGAGAGTATTGCCGACTGAAAGGTCCGAGAAGAGACCTCATGTCATTGAATGGTTTAATGAATAAGATAATGAATTTCGAAAACACGGTTGAACTTAGCATGGCACCTGAAGGAGGAAGGCTTCCTATTCCGGTGGAGATTATTGACGAGGTAGCTGTTGCTGTAAATGACCATACAGCACGTTCTCCAGACAGCGCAAGTGCTCGTGAAGTGTCACGAAAATTGGTCATCCCATGGTCAACAGTAGGGAAAGTTTTGCGGTGCACTTTACATTGGTGCCCGTATAAGATCCAAACGGTGCAGCAACTGGAACCTCATGATCCACAGCAGGTTTCTGAATTTGCTCTTTGTTTCTGGCACGGATCGAAGTTGATGACATGTGGCCAGGTACTATCCTATGGAGGCACGTTTCATACTACAGGGTACAGTGTATACATAGAACTGCCAGATTTGGAGTACTGTTAAGCCACGTGTAGTGTTTCCTAACAGGCAGCTTTCAATGTTTGTGTGTGTGTGTGTGTGTGTGTGTGTGTGTGTGTGTGTGTGTGTGTGTGAGTGTGTGTGCAATGCACGAAGAGCCTTGCACCCGCCGTATGTGACTGTTTGGTGTGGAATCGCAAGCTCCTTTATTCTCGGTCCGTTCTCCTTTTGAAGAAAACACACACACGGGACCTGTCAGGTGGACCGTGATGTCTGCAAATTATCGAGGCCTGCTTGTACGGCCTGATTTGGAAGGGCCCAGTTGTATGGTAACCACTGCTTTCATGCAAGATGGGGCAACACCTTACGTTGCTCACCCAGTTTAAGACCTGTTTAATGCAGCCTTCCACGAATGCTTTTTTTTTTCAGATATTTTCTAGATGCATGCCCTGCAAATTCACCCGATCTGAATGCATGTGACTTTTGACTCTGGCGATATCCAAAAGAACACGTTTACCAGGGACACGTTCAGTCTCTATCCAACCTGAATGCCAGTGTACAGGATCACGTTGCTCCGATTCTACGAGCAGCTGTTGATAACGTCGCTTTACGGATGTAGCATCACGTCGATGTGGTGCTCATATCGAACAAATTGTGTAAGTGGCAGTTAATAATAAAGTCAACATTATGCTTTTCTGGCTTGCTTGACCTTTTCTACCCGCGTCCCATCCCTAATCCATTGCATATGGTAACATTTGTACGCGTCTTCCTTGCATTCACAGTTCCAGATCTGCGCCTGGTGGCCAAAATTGAAACTATCTTTTTTTCAGCGCATTAGAATACCTACCAAGTTTCTCTGCCATACGGTAATTGCAGCCCACTCTAAACATCTGTGAGTAACGGTACTTTAATTATTACCGCCTGAAAGAGCCTTGAAAATCTCGGACTATGTCCACTAACAGATAAGCTGCGCTTCGCAGCCAAAGATTGTGACTTCCCAGGAGACGAAAATAGTGTGTAGAGTCTTTGCACCTCGCCAGAGACTTCCAACTCGTCTAAAGATAAATGATATGAAAGAGATTTCTTAACAGGCAGCTTTCAGTGTGTGTGTGTGTGTCTGTGTGTGTGTGTGTGTGTGTGTGTGTGTGTTTTAGAGAGAGAGAGAGAGACAGACAGAGAGAGAGGGAGGGAGAGAGAAAGGCTGGTCCTGTGGATGGATTAGTATGGGTATGTGTGAAGGTATTTTCGGAGATCAGAGGGCAGAAGCAGCACAAACGCGTCTCGCTGTTGTAAGCGACACCTGCTCCAGGTGACACCGTCCCTCCCTCTTACTTTCTCCCGTCCCCTCTCTTCTCCTATTCCTCCTCCTCCTCCTCCTCCTCCTCCTCCCCTCCGCTACACGATCCGTCTTTGCTGCTCGTTCGGACGCTGACGCGGAGCAATTTTCTAAGAGCGCATCCGCAGGACGAGAAATGTGACTAAAAGGGGCGGAAGGCGCCGGGGCGAGCCTTTGTCCTTGCAAGCATCCACACTTCAGGCCGCGCCCTCCCTGGAGCATTCGGCCGCACCTGCCGCCGACACGGGGAGCCCCGCTTTCTCGAAATCAAGAACTCTTTTGTAGGCGTGCGTTCCACAATGCGTACCTGCAAAATTCACGTGCGCATATTCTACTTACTCATCAACACCCTACCGTTCACATTGCCACAACTTTTTTGTTTCGATTGTATGTGAAAGAAATTTAACCTCCAACTACATTGGAGGAACACCTAAGTCTTCAGAGTAAATCAGCAGCAGCATAAATATTAGGCTATAATTACGAGGGGACTGAAAACCAACAGATAATATCATAAAACCAACTATTTGAAACTTAATGGTTTGCGCCTGAGAGGTGAGTGCACTTGAAATGAGTGACAGCTTTGTACAGTTGCATAATAATAATGTTTACATTATAACGCTACAATGCGTGGCCACAGTCATAATATATTTCTTTAAAGTCAGTACCGCCATTAGGCTGTTGTTTATACTACAGTGTTACATTTACACATACACAATCATGATTTCGGCTTCAAAGTGCCATTATCAAGCGCTTTAAGTGTTATAAATTGCCTAAGATGGCATACTGTCGTATTAAAATACACTATTAGACACATTGTCTAAGAGTCGATATTTCTGGCAGAGCCTACTGCTTTGTTTCATTACTGAGTACACTATTCAGTCAAGATGGTGTACTCGGTAATGAAACAAAGCAGTAGGCTCTGCCACAAATATCGACTCTTAGACAATGTGTCTAATAGTGTATTTTAATACGATAGTATGCCATCTTAGTCAATTTATAACACTTAAAGCACTTGATAATGGCACTTTAAAGCCGAAATCAGGATTGTGTAAGTGTAAATGTAACACTCTAAATAAACAACAGTCTAATGGCGGTACTGACTTTAAAGAAATTACCTACAACAAATGTAGCCTATGATTGTCTCTCAAAATGGTCTCCATGAGCAACGTGAGCTATCAGTAATCGGAATCTAACCTGCATAACACTGCGTGCGTGTTGTATGAGTGTCAGTTTCGCTGTCATGTAAGCCTTCAACAGATCGTTATATGTAAAACTTAAAAGTAACATTTGGGTAAGCTATCTCACTGCGTATTTGAATATGAAAAACTACAAGGACAAATGAACGTGTAACAATGAATACCTAAGCTGTCTGACTGCGTCTTTGAATAAGAATTTACAAGTCATACAGAATCTGGCTTGTGCAACGGAATATACTGGATTAGAGTAATATGACATGTTGTGGTGGGTCAGTGTCTCTGTTTCGGCCCTACGTTTTCCAATCACCTCTTTAGATGACTGCCTTTTTCCATGTGGTTCACAGCAATTCGCAACATCAATCAGCAGCAGCGGCTAAAGCTTATTGTTACTAAGAATGAATTTAATATTAAGTCTATTTAAAAAATTCAGAAATCAGCATCACCAATAATAGTTTGACAGGTATTAATAATGGCGAAAGTCTAACAATGATAGAAGTACCAATAATGTCTGAGTGCCAGATTAACAAATTATTTCACTTTGAAAGTTACATTAACATTTAATAACCACAGCATTTTTGTGAATTAGATGTGGAGATTAATTATTATTATTTAGGGGATAAGGAGGCTTCTTTAACTGACAAGCAAAACATGGGATTATTGCAAATCGGACTAACAATCACGAACCTAACACTGCAATTGCGCTTTAGCCTATGCTTGCGATTTCTACCTGGAATTCCATCTTAAAGCGTCTAAATTTCTCCTGGCCATATGGATGAAATCAGGCCTTGAGTGTGGTAAGATCTGCATCACCGACGTGAGGGCAGCGTGACAAGTCTTCCGTCTCCGAGCTCTCGGCCAACACTTCTGACTCGTCTCACAACAATGCTTAGAATCGCACTCCCATGTTTCGCCCCCAGACTGTTACTATCGATATCTGAGTGCTTACTTATTTCCAGTCTTTCACAATGCAATGAATAGCCTTACTTAATATTCAAACAATGTAATGGAGAGTTCTGACGAACTTCTTACAACAGTCACATGAGGTACCTAACGTCCATTTGACGCTTCAGCAAGTGGCTTGCGATATGTTGCTTTTGAACTAGTAAGAAAAAAATCAAAATAGATAATGATCAGTCCACTAAAGAAACGTTTGTCACTGAAACTTATAAATAATCCAGCAGTACTTGTGCCGGCTGGTGTGGCCGAGCGGTTAAAGGCGCTACAGTCTGAAACCGCACTGCTGCTACGGTCGCAGGTTCGAATCCTGCCCCGGGCATGGATGTGTGTGATGTCCTTAGGTTAGTTAGGTTTAAGTAGTTCTAAGTTCTAGGAGATTGATGACCATGGCATTTAAGTCCCATAGTGCTCAGAGCCAGTCATTCGCAGTACTTGTTTTCGTTTACTACGAGAGAACCAAGTTAACAGCAGATAGAATTTTAATTTTTGGTTTTTTAATATTTTGGTTTTCCTTGAATAGCGTAATATTTAATGTGAAATACCGGGGTACTTTTACACACGGGGCACATTTGCGCAGAGAATGTTCGAGGGGTCCATTTCGCTAGAGCGCTAAGACCAATGAAAGATTATTATTGCATCTATTGAGGGCTCTTACGAACTTCACGGCGCCAATTCAGTGAATGACTCAGTACAGAGAATATAATAGTAGTGTTTCTCTGCAAGGTGAGTAAATTTTGCTACTCAAATATTGAAACTCTTAGAGAGCATCACTTTTAGAATTGAGAATGAATAATATAGTGTTCGGTTTCAGGAGATTATTCTTCTTTACAAGATACATTTGTATAATTTGGATGCCTGAGGGTTACCACTGCAGTTACGAAACTAATTCTAACATGCCCCACATGCAAATCGGAAACGTTTATGCAGTTCTTTTGGGGCATGTTTACGAAGTGTTTTGCGCTGCCATTCTAAATGGTATCCGGTCTGCCGAGCGCTGTTGGTATGCGGGGTGTACTCAAATAAATTGGGGAGCTACCTGATTGAGAAGTAGCGGCTCTGGTCTCGTAAAGTGACATACGGCCGGGAGAGGAGTGTGCTTATCGCATTCCCCTCAATATCCGCATCCAGTGACGCCTGTGAGCTGAAGAAGACACGGCGGCCGGTCGATACCGCTGGCCTTCACGACCTAGGCGGGGCTTAGTTCAGTTTTAAGGGCTGATAAGGACAAGAAATTTTTAGAAGCAAGAAAAATCAAGAAGCCTTCTTCTGATATCATTAGTGTTCTGCCCAAAGATAGGTTTACTTGGTATTTCCCCATGCTCTCCTGTCTCCTGCCATTTCTGTGTAATTTCGGCTTCCCTTTATGTCGTCTATCATCTCGTACTAGTATCCTCTTTCGTCTCAATTTACTCTCACAATGCATTCCATCCAAAGCGTCTGTCAGCAAGCACTCCCGTCTTAACGGATGTACCATCCAGTTCTTCTACCTTTCTCTTAAAACCTGCAGTAGTCTGATGAAGAGGATGGACACTGTCTTTGTATTTACTGCTTGAAACGATACATACAGTCAGAAAGAAATCAAGAAATGGTCCATTACCTGAGATGTAAAAGGTGGGCTCTAGACGACTATGCCATAGGAAACACATTATTTTTGCAGCTCAGACAAAGATGATGAACAGCCCTTCAATTAGTATCCAAGCTTCTGCGTATATCGTGTTATGCTAACAGTTGGAATATCTCCAGGAATCTGTTTACTGCCAATAAAATTTTTACATTTTACCGTGTTGAATGGTGTATATAAGCCTGTAATTTTGTTTACTGCCAATAAAACATATTTTAATAATTTTAGTTGTGCGTTTTGTTTACCACTTCCTGTGTCATACGGTATGGTTAAACGTGCCCCTATAGGTGCGCGAACCTGCCACATACCTGCATCACGTTTATGCACTCGATTTGAGCCCATATAATATTATTTTGCATTCCTAACTGTAAATTTGAATTACAAGATCATTGAGTTATACTTTAATAACCATGTGACAAGACCAAACGATTTCAAAAACGATAAATCTACTCAAAAATATTTTAAAAATTCTGAAAAGAATTGTGCGCAAATGTGCCCGGTTTCCCTACAGTGCTGTTAATGACTGTCAACTGTATAGAAAAGACGCAGCTATAAGGAAGATAATTTGCAATATTATACAAAAGAGCGATGGATGTTAATTACCACTATGTCTGTGATTCTTACAATTGGAGAAAGTATTTGACATCCTTATATTGAATCAATACTACTAGACTCTGAAAGACACGGCATTGATTCAAAGTATGTTAGTACGTCGGGACTTCAGAAAATAGCACGCACATGTTGTTCCGGCCTATGACCATATAGCAAATGTTGACGCTTTGTCGAAGAGAGGACATGTTCTGGGTTTCCTGCAGACACAGTTGTACTGCTGTTACGGATAACAGGTGTACAGTAGCATGCGACCGTAATACTGCTGCAACTGGAAACGTGCTCTTAACAGTACGATTCGTGTGGGGAAAACGTCGAAAATGCACACGGATAAAACTGGAAGTATCGTTGATATACGGATCAAATGCTACGTCACATCCAGCGGTAGTGCAATGGTGCCAACAAATTAACCACAGACACATAGACGCCAGAGATGCACCATGCAATCCAGATCTTGCCCCATTCGATTTCCTTCTTTTCGGCAAGCTGAAAGAACATTTGTGGGGAAGAGATTCTCCAGTGATGCGAATATTGTCACAGCGGTTCTCGAATGGCTTTCTGATCAAGGAGAGGATTTCTGTCGTCCAGGAACTGAGCATATGCTAGAATGTTCTGACCCTTATTTACAGAGACTTGAAAAATTATGTCACGTGTCTGTGGCACTTTGATGTATAGTGCAGCAGCCAATAAGAGGTGCTTGTCCTGACATAATAATATGTAACTTTTTTGTTGTTCCATCCTATAGTGAAGAAATTATGTGTCGACTACGACAGCAACAAACTCAAAAAATTGTGGAGGTGTCACACAAGCAGATTCCATATCACCGTAACTACTCAAAAATTTTAGACTGGCAAAAATAAGGAAGGAATACATATTAATGGAGTGTAACTGAATCCCCTTACTTTCGCAGACAACCCAGTACTGATTGCCTGTGACACAACAACGAATGGGAGGACTTAACAGAGCCACTTAATTTCATCCATTAAATACGATGTTTCTGGAAGCCTGCAGCTGCATCATTAATGATTTAAATTGTTAAATAGTGCACGAAGTACAGTTTTTTTCACCGATAAGATATTGCATTTATGGAATTTATTCCCATTTTCAGGTGCTGTGGGAGTTTACGTTAGCGTTCGAAGTGATACCTGCGTGTGTGTTGTTCTCCAAAATGGTTCAAATGGCTCTGAGCACTATGGGACTTAACATCTGAGGTCATCAGTCCCCTAGAACTTAGAACTACTTAAACCTAACTAACCTAAGGACATCACACAACACCCAGTCATCACGAGGCAGAGAAAATTCCTGACCCCGCCGGGAATCAAACCCGGGAACCCGGGCGTGGGAAACGAGAACGCTACCGCACGACCACGAGCTGCGGACTATTGCAAATTATCCCTTACTTCTAAGTTGAAGTGTAGTAAATCTTCCTGTTCTCTTCTTGGAACATTATTTCCGTTGATGCTTCTCATGTACTGGTTCCTTGCATTTACCACAGCGAGATTCACAAAGTGCAAAATTGCTTTGCATGTCAATTTTTAATTCCATATTTTGGTTTTGTGGCGCATCACGGAAGGCAAGCGATTTCAATGTGCTTGTTTTGCGTTTTGGATCAACATTCTGCAGCCACAGCCATGGTTGCTTTGTTGCTGTCTTTATACCCTACAACTGCTAAATCACAGTTTTGAGCAGCTTGTTCTATACTTCGTCCACGAACCATCTTGCTTGCCTCAAAGAGAGGCAAGCCCCTTATTGTGATGGTCACAATTGTTCCACTTCCATCGAGCTTCATTTCAGTCAATTTCTTTACTGGAGCATGGTGTGAAAGATCTACCAAAGTAGAAGGTAAAGTTTGTGCCAAACATATTATCACAGAATGGCCTAATTCAAACTCCTTAGTCTGTAGAGGAGTTGGCTCACCTAATATAATTGGAATACAAGGTCAATTGCTGTAGTAAGAACAAAATTCTATAATCCAACCTAAGCAGAGGTGACAGATCGTTTTGAATGGTCACCACACAAGTGTGAGAGGTAGGGACCCACTTAATATTTACAAAAAAAAAAAAAAACTTAGACCTTAGTTTAGAGCAGCACTTCCCCTCCAGCGCTTCGCATTTCTACTACAACGCTTGCCCGTAATCCTACCGCTCTCCCCACGCATGCCCTGCCGTCTGAGCATCTGTCGGCCATAGTATTCTGCGTGGGCTCTATATAGGACTTCAATGCTGACCTGCGTGCATTATCAAAATGGGCATAGACTTTAGGATTAAATCTCACACCATTCGAAACTCAAACGGTCCTGGTTGACCGTTCTATGCTCATTAGCCGAAATATCTGGAATGCCTCACAGTCTTTAATTTTAAATGACACAAATATAAATTTGTTGCCTTCAGAAAAGGGTCTAGCAGTTCTTTACATCTGCTACGTCTTTCTCACGAAGGCTCACGGTGTACAATACATGACACAGCAACTAATCATATTTCACCATGTGTTGTGTCAAAACGCACGGGTTTCGTTCGCCATTACGACTGATGAGCATCCGAGCCGATAAATGGGTAATAACCCCTAGTGGTTACTATAAATATATGTGTACGATGTATTAAGGGCGACAAAACATGTTATAGATGATCCGAGAGTGTCGACGAAAAGAAAAGAAGTGGTGAACACGCGCGACTTCAGCGATGCAACAACTTGCCATCGCTAGGTCCAGAGACGCTGCCTGAGCTAAGAGCAGCAGCCGGCCGCTGTCGTAGAGAACCGACAGCATCAACGAATAATTCACTGGTCAACACTCATTTTCTTGCCAAGGATATTTGAGTGGCTTTAGGATGGGTTAGTGGTGCTGAGGACGAATATAGCAACCATTTATGCAGTTTGGCTCTAGTTTTTGAGATAATGCATGATTTATTCAAAAAATTAGAAAAATTGCTAATACTGAACTCGAGCGCTACAAACTACAATGAAAAAAGAAAATAAATCTTTATAAATAGCTTCTATGAAAACCTGATAGGCATTTGTCCACGTATAAAACATAATTGAAAAGTTTCTCTATAAGTATATCATTTTCCGTCCATGACGAACCGCTTCCTGCACGCTTTCCTTTTATAGTTCTCTTCAGAACAGTCACGTTGCAGATTCCAGCAATAATCTGCCATCATATGCCTGACCCATCTTCCTTTAGATCTTTCCTCTATTCCTTTCATATCTTGATGGAACCGCTCTACTTGTTCCTCACTGAAATCACCTAGATTACGAGAAAATCGATCCAAGTGGCTGTGAAGGAAGTGCAATTTTATGCTCATGTTAGCTCCTAAGTTTTGAAAGTTAGTGAGCATGTTTTTGACCAGTTCCTCGTAATTGGGAGCTTTATGATTGCCCAAAAAACATTTTACAACAGCGACAAAACTGTTCCAGGCCGATGCTTCAGTGACAGTCACGACACTTGTAAAATTGGTATCGTTGATGAGCCTGCGAATTTGAGGACCATCAAATATTCCTGCCTTAAGTTTTTCACTACTGAGTCCAGGGAACGTATTGCAGATGTATGTGAAGCAATTACCATTTCTGTCTAAAGCTTTGGTGAATTGCTTCATTAGTCCTAACTTAATATGTAATGGTGGAAGAACAATCTTGTCCCTACTAACCAGAGGTTCATTAATGATGTTTGCTTCACCAACAGCCATATGTTCCCTTGGAGGCCATGTTTTCTGCTTCCAATGTTCGTGCTTTGCCCTACTATCCCACATGCAGATAAAACATGGGTGCTTTGTGTATCCACTTTGTTGTCCAAGCAAGAAGTTCACCATTTTCAAATCAACACAAATCAAACACTGGTGCTGCATATACTGAATTTTCTGCAGAACCATCTTGATGTTAGCATATGCTTCACAAGGTTTTGTTGATTGGGCAATTGGAATAGATGCGTAACGACTGCCATTGTGTAGGAGAACACATTTTAAACTTCTAGTGGAACTGTCTATGAAGAGACGCCAGTCCTCTGGTCTATATTCTGGCAGCCCCAATTCAAGTAAAAGTCCGGGTATATTGCTGCAATACACTATAACCTCTTCTTGGTTGAAGTATGGAAGAAGGTTTTCTTCTCTCGTCCGGTAAGCTGTTATCTTAACACTTGGATGAAGACAGTTCTTTTCCTTAAGCCTGGATGCTAAGAGTTCTGATGCTTGCTTTGAAAGATTGAGTTCTCGTATCAAGTCACTGAGCTCCTTCTGGTCGAACTGCTGGGGTTGTGTCTCACGTCCTTCGTATTCCGAACCACTACTTGTACATTCCTCGCCGTGCACATCGTCATCTGATGATGTTAGCGTGGGTAATGTTGTGAAGGTTGGTACAGGAACATCGTTGCTGTGCACCACCGGTCTTCTTGCTGACTCCAAATCGGGATATTCCCACTTTCGTTTTTTGAACCTATTAAAACCTTTCACATTAACAATGCAAAAATAGCAATCATCTGTATGGTTCTTCTGCTCTCGCCATACCATAGGCACTCCGAAGTTTAAGCTTTTCCTTTTTCGTTTTGTCCACTGCCGTAAGCACTCCACACAGCATTTACAAACTTTATGGGGTGCCCACGCCTTTTCTTGATCTCCAAGTTTAATTCCTATTGCATGACGTAAGAAGGTAGTTAGTTCCCGAGTAGACCTCTTACCGACTAAGTTGATATATCGGGGTACGTCTAGGTCGGATAGGATACCGACCCATTGAATGGTGTATTGAGGCACCAGAGTTGGTGTTTAAGGCTTGGGAGAGGGAAGGAATTTTTGCTGGTAGAACCAGTATCTTATTTCGGTGCAGTTCACAGAGGCAGCAAGGACATTTTGTCTTGTAGGCCCCTGTTCATATACGTGGCTGTGACGGTAGTTTCTTCCCAAAGCTGAGCTACGGAATGTACGTAGGCTCTGTGTGATTTTGTAATTAGTCGCGGATGAGACACTGGCTTTGGCGAATTTATGTGCTAGGGCGATCCATTTATTGTCCTGTGGACAGTTCGGTAGTAAGGCATAGTTTTCTGTGATAGATCAGCATGACCCACGTTAGAGAGAAGGAGATTTGCAGTTGATGAGTTTTTGGGAATAGTTGGAACCGATATCCTGTCCGTGGTGTACGATTAGTGGCGGCGGCTCGCCCAGAGGTAATTGGGCTGTTAGCTGCTTTGTTGGAGTGGTTTGGTAGAGATTGGTGTGTGTCGAGAAGGGAAAGCCTCAAACACATTTTATTGTCGTTTAAATACCACGATCATACAGCGGACCTAGAATTGGCTCGTATAGGTTCGAAATGTTTCACTGCAATATGATAGATAGCACCAGTAGTTGAGTTGATAAGTTACGAGAATAAAAGGATCCATTTACAAGCAACACGCAACTAAACGCAAACTTTGTTAGTCAATGTGACGAGTGGCCTATTTCAATTTAGGGAACTTAACGGATCGCCTTTTGCTAACCCCTGAAGAGGCTCAGAATTGTGTTAAATTGTTACTTAAGGTTAGGGTTATGGAGACGGTGGCGCCTAGGATTTTTTTTTAAATTATTATTGAATTTCTGTTTTTGTGGGGTGTGTTAGTCTTTGCTGGCACTCGCTCACTTACGTGGATTAAACTGTGTTGAGATACCTAGACCCAATAAATTCCAGTTTTCTTGGGTTAAGAGAAATCTTTACGTATGGTCAATTAGTAGCTATTGTGTATAGCTATATTTTTTGTGAGAGAAGCAAAGGTTTAATTTCAGAGATGTTAATAACGCTTTGCATGACACAATTTTACGATGGTATTTGTAAGTTATGCCTGATCAAAAAGTTCGTTAATTGAGTTGATCCACGCTAAATATACAGAGGGTAGATATTGTAAACAATTAAAGGATTTCATTTATGCAGATAGTGTCCTAAGTAACTTCAATCAGAATTGAAATTTTCTAAAGTTATCACGGAAAAGTCAGCCATTACACTACTAACAAAGATTGGTAAATCTGTGGAATACGTTACGTTGTATTATTTACATAGCAACGCTGGACTAAACAGAAAGAGATTTAATGGTATCATCAATTATCTTAAGCATTATAGATATCGGTGAAAGCAACTTGAAGTGAATTGGTCGTAACACGACGATTTATTGGATACAAATATTGTAGGTAATTAAAAGATTACGAGACTTTTCCAGATATAGTGTGCTGCGTTGTGAGAATTTTGCTGTGTGTGAGAACAATTGCAAGCTAGAGGTAACATTTAGCTTTACATAATATAAACAGGTATTGTATTTAAAGTAGTTTGGTGTTTTGTTTTGTGCGATGGTACGATAACGGGAGCTGTTATCGAAAACTGCGGGTCTCCTAATTGCTCCTCGGTGTTGTTTGTCAGTGTCATTGGAAAGTTTTAGCGTGTCTATTTATATTGTAGTAGTGGCACGATTACGACGTTGTGTATAGTAAAGGTGCTGTTTATTATTGTTCGACATTTGAGTCTGCCGTCTCGTCAATGCTTATGATTGCTGCAGTATTAATTATTCGAGGGTTGATCTGTCTTCAGTTTGTCTTTTAAGACTGCAACTACGGTACGAGCTAGACTTCGATCATTTGCCAGGCGCTCCGCTACGACTGGAATCTTCTGAAAACTAATAGCGATCCACAGTCATAATATCGACCATAAAATTAAAACTGTACCAAATTCATGCTGTGGTGGTCGATTGGTTCGCTCAGGAAGCCATACATCAGAGGCTTAGCGATGTTGGTACAGTACGATCCGTTGTCGTTGTGAGTTCGATCTTGAGTACCTCCAGTCGGCGCGTTACACGTACAGACAGCCGCCGAAATTTCTTCTACTGTCTTATAAACGTATACAGTCCCTTATAATTCTACTACTGATATCGCATTATCAAGAGGAGAATTAAAGGGATGTATTCAACCAATATGGCATAACTCCATCACTCCTATACGAAAGCACATTCCAGTGAAGATAAAAATAAATAACGTCACGACACCGCCAGCAAGAAAGACTCACCAAATCACACAACGAAAAATAGATAAAGAACTACTAACAAACCAGCAAGAACAAATAACACAAATAGAAACTTTAATAGAGGAAGGAGATCTTGAAAAACCAACAGACAAAATAGAAGACCTCCTAAGAAATTCAGTGATACCAACAAACCCAAAAACAAGGACGGAAAAAAGATGGTTCGATGCTGAATGCTACAGCAAAAGAAACACTGCTCTAAGAACGCTCTACAGATTATCAAACCAGCACGACGAGGAAACATGCAAACTATACGCAGAAGAGAGGAAAATGTACAAAAAACTGATAGAAGAGAACAAAAAAGAATACATAGGAAGAGAGGCAAAAAGAGAAGCGGATGAAGCAGAGAAAGACCCATTCATAGCAGAAAGACCAAGAAGACTGGCTCATACACCAAATATAGACATGAAGGAATGGGAAGACCACTTCAGTAAGATACTGAACAAACGAGGAATCAACACACTCCCAAAGAAAGAGAAAATATCAAACAAAGGAAAAAGACAATGTATGGGAACCTCTAAATGAAGAAGATGTGAAAGAAGTAATAAAAACAAGAACAAGAAAGCAGTAGGACCCGATAATACATAAAATGAACATATAACAGATGCGAAAGAGGCCGTCCAACAAGTATGGATCAAACTATCCAACAAATGCCTGGAACTTGGAAGAATTCCGACCCAGTGCAGACACTCGATAATAAAAGTTCTCTACAAAGGTAGACGAGACCCAACAGACACAAACAAGTACAGAGGCATAGCCCTGGAAAATACTCAGTTCAAGATGTTTTCAAAGATAATTACAGAAAAAATCAAAGCCTGTGTGGACAGTCACCTCCCAGAACGACAAATGGGCTTCAGATCTGGAAGATCAATACTTACGGCAGTCAGGCTTCTTCTAAACATCACAGACGAAGAGCTACAAAAGAAAAAAAGATGTACTACACACTGTTCATAGACTTTACCAAAGCCTTTGACCTACTGGAAAGAGATCTCATAGCCCAAAAACTGGAAAACACAATGGGAGAAGATAGTGTGTCAACAAGAGTAATCAAGTCAGTCCTCAAATAAAACTTAATCACAAAATCAGACAACCTCTCTTTTTCGAACCTCATTCAGCAATCGAACGGGGTGTTACAGGGTGACCCAGTGAGCCCTTTGCTGTACATTCTTGCCACTGAAGACGTAGTGCGAATTAGAGAAAATGAAGAAGATGTATACATATATGCATACGCTGACGGCATAGCTGTAGGATCACCAGATATACAGAAGCTACAGAAAATCACTGAGAAAATAGATAAATGGTGCAGTGAACACAAACTACACATAAACATAACAAAATGATGATTTTCTGATAAGGAGGCAAAACACCCAAGAATGCGGAAATCAACATCAGAGGACAAAAAATAAAAATCTCATCAGACTTTAAATATTTAGGGGTGACATTGCAACCAACAGCCAAATACTTCACAAGATATGCAACAGAACGTGTAGCCCAAACAGTAATAGCAATGCAGGTCATTAGAAACATGCGCCTACTCAGTCTAGAAACGGCCGTGAAATTATTCAACGCAAAAACCTTACCATGGGATGGAGGTTATATGGGACCACCTGACAGAAAATAATCTAGAAAAACTAGAGACGGTAAACTCGACTTATCTACAAAGAGCACTAGGTCTCTCAAAGAAAATAAGATCTAGACTAGTGTACCTGCTAGCGAGAGAGACATTCCTAATTGAAAATATCAAACTTCGATATATGATGCCACACACGAGGGCTTCCGGAAGTCAACTGAAGATCATGGAGGATAAACGAGAAAAAGTATGGCAGGAGTTCTATGGCACCGAAGCAATGACGAGCCGCTCATGGACAGCACCAAACTTCGAGCTACATATCGTAACTAGATTATCTATTCATGGCTTTCATCATCTAATTTGCAAAAGCAAAACTTATCACGACGCAACAACAACATGTGTGTGTTATCTGTGTAATGAAGCCTGTGAACGATATCACATAGAACTGTGCAGTAAAAGATTGAAATCTATAAATGAATATGCAAAAATGTAAAATGTAAATGTAAATGTAAAATGTTAAGCAAAGTAACTGTATATGGCTATTTGGCTGCAAATTTAATAAACAAAAACAAATAATTCTACGTGACCTAAACACTCTTGTCTGAACAACACAGCATCAACATTAGATTAGATTAAAATATTTTCCATCCCACTCAACCATTCAGCCGCTTGACTAAGTCGTTTTCAGTAGCAGGAACCCTACTCTCGAATGACCTTCCTCGCTGTACCAAAGCGCCGAGCTGGTGCATCTGCTTAAATGAGTCTCTTCCAGAAACCACTATATCAGAAAATGGCCTTGCTTTTTAGACCTATAAGTGAATTTTTCATCTGCTACTATCATCATCATTGTTAATAACAGCAGCAGTGGTAACAGTTGTAGTACCTCTGGTATCAATCCTGTTGTTTCATTAGTGAGTAAAGTTTTCATTTCGTCCTTAGACGTATTTATATATTGGATTTAAATAGTTTTTAATTCTATTAATACCTTTTCGTTAGTACCTGTCTATCAAATTATTGTTATTTTTTAATCATTGCAGATGTAAGAATAACTGTATATGTACAACCCGGTCCGATGTAAAAGGAGCCTGAAGGCATTAATCTGGTAAGTTTAAATAAATACATAAATTTATAAAAGTGACAGTGCAGTAGCCTGTGGGAAAGTCATGTTTGGCTATCCTTTCATTTTGTGGGGTGATGGGAATATAAACAAAAGTGTGAACTATGTACTTTTTTATTTTATCTTTGGTTAACACATTTTTGTGACGGGTTAAGAGCATTGTAGAAAGTGGTGCAATACGAATATATACGTTAAGAATGCGGTTTACAGTCGTTATTAACACTAATTTATGAGAATATGAATTTCTGTGTTGTGTTGGCAACAGTATGTGTAGCTATGGTATAAGTTGTGAAGCAGGGTTAATGAGTCCACTAAGCCTAAGCAATAGGTACGGAACCCTGCAATCGACATCTGTAACCTCCACTAACGCGCTGACATTTGATCCTGAGGCGAACACGTTAAATCTATGGTGTTAAGAGTGTGTTTATCATCGTACTTGGCAGAATGGAGGAGATTTTATAAGCTCACTTAATTGACTTGTCGTGGTGAAACTCTAAGACTTGACCAAATTAGAGTAACTTGTCGTTTATCCTTAAGAATCTAAATACGGACACAGTGAAGAAGGAGGTGCTCTATTGAATAAAATGTTCTCGGGTCTCCAACCGCGTCAGTTGCTTAAAACTACACGAGCTTTCGGCCAAGCACTCCTTGGCTCGTGTAGTTTTAAGCAACTGACGCGGGTGGAAACCCGAGAACATTTTATTCAATGTTATCACCGCATTCATTCATTACGTACCTGTACGGGGAGGAAACGTGGCGCAGCGTATAACGTCTCGGAAAGCTGAGTGTCAAAAAGGCAAATTTGTTAGTTCGCTAGCCTTCCTACTGCGCTGCCGCGACGAGAAGACCATTCCACTATTTGCTATGGTATCCCATCATATCAACACCGCTGCCACCAGGAGGATATTTCGTCGTGCCAGCTTTGCATTATTACGAGAAAGGATTCACAACACGAGGCAATAGCTGGATGCAAATGGATGTGCCCTTATGGCCTTGCACCTGCAGTTATCAAGAACACTCACAGCTTCGAACTGGGAATGGGTAGACGCTGCTACGGTTTCTCAACAGACGTCAGCACGGAAACGAACTACAGAGAAGCAGAAAGGAAAGTTCGGCCGCCTTTCGCAACAACATGGTACGGACCACAGATCTTCAGAACGCACCGTCATCAACTTGACGGCGAGAGATATAGACGCGGGTGCAATGGCGGTACCTAAGAAAGGACTTAATTTCGCACCTTCGCCGCGGGACATTGAAATAATAAGCGGTGTTGAACAGGCAGTCCACAAGCTCCCACATGAAACAGCGGACGAAATACGGCGAGAAACCAGCCGTATACTGAGAAAGGTGAAACCAGCATCCAACATGACCAGAGCTGAGCGCAACGGCCTTAGAGCACTACGTAATGATGAAAGCATTGTGGTACTTCCCGCTGACAAAGGCAATGCCGCCGTAATTATGGAGTTTGAGGACTATGATACGAAGATCTGTGCGCTACTGAACGAAGATACTTATCGGAAGCTCCCACGCGACCCGACATCAAGAATAGTAAGAAAAACATCAGAACTTCTTAAGCGATCTTCAGTGCAAGACAGTGTGGTTAAGAATCTTCTCCCACAGGCACCTAGACGACATACTGCCTATGGTTTACCGAAGATACACAAGGACGGGACGCCGTCTCGCCTTATTGTGTCCACAATAGGTTCTCCAACATACAACCTGGCGAATTACTTGGCCAAGCTCCACGCTCCACATGTGGGACACTGCAAACATCATATAAAAAACTCAGCAGAATTTATCAGCAGAATCAACCGTTTACGCCTTAGTGAGGACGATATTATGGTTAGTTTTGATGTAGTGGCGCTGTTTACGAATGTGCCTATCAAAGACGCTTTGGACCTCCCAGTACTTTGTAAGTAACGTGGTCGAGCTAATCAGGCACAATCTTACGTTCTCCTATTTCGTGTACAACGGCCGGTATTGCTATCAGACAGGCGACGTAGCAATGGGTAGCCCGTTGGCTCCAGCTGTTGCAGACATCTTCGTGGAGAATTTTGAGGATATTGCCATAGATACTGCGCCATTGAAGCCGAAGTGTTTCTTTCGATACGTTGACAACACGTTCGTCATTTGGCCACACGGACGCGAGAAATTAGACGAGTTTTTGGAACACCTCAATGGCATCAACAGTAATATTAAGTTCACCATGGAGGTGGAAAAAGATAATGCATTGCACTTCCTCGACGTCCTTGTCCACCGTAAACGAAATGGGTGCCTTGGCCACAGCATCTATAGAAAACCCACCAACACAGACCTGTACCTGCACGCCACCAGCCATCATCCTCCAG
Source organism: Schistocerca serialis cubense (assembly GCF_023864345.2). Classification (NCBI taxonomy): domain Eukaryota; kingdom Metazoa; phylum Arthropoda; class Insecta; order Orthoptera; family Acrididae; genus Schistocerca; species Schistocerca serialis. The sequence goes on from NC_064645.1 coordinate 431,508,728, forward strand.
CACAGAAGCGCACAGTATTACATACATTGGTGCAACGTGCAAGAGTAATAATAGACGACGACAACCTGCCCCACTAACTGAGCCACCTACGCAAGGTTTTCAGGAATAATGGCTACAGCGCCCATCAAGTGAAAAAAGTTATTTCTAGAAAATATCAGAATAAGACCACCTACGAATAGCAGGAAAACAAACTTGCTTTGCTGCCATTCTGTGGCTCTGTATCAGGCAAGATAAGCCGCCTGTTGAAAAGACACAAGATCAAATCCATCTTCAGGCCTCCAACGAAAATCCGTCAATTATTGAGACCAGTTAAAGACGCAGTCGGTCTCAGAACACCTGAAGTCTACGAAATACCTTGTGAGTGTGGCCAGAAGTACATCGGACAAACGGTTCGCACTGTGGAACAACGCAGGAAAGAACATGAGAGATTTTATCGCCTACGCTATCCAGAGATATCTGTGTTAGCTGAGTATGCGTTAGAAAACGGTCACCATGTAAAATTTGACGATACCTCTGTCGTGGCTCGCACTAACGTCTTCTGGGACAGTTTAATAAAGGAAGCTATTGAAATAAAAATTACCGCAAACACCCTGAATAGAGACGGTGGCTAGCAGCTCAGCGCTGCGTGCGATCCGGCGATCGCGTGGTTGAAGAGGGCACATCGAACGCCGACTCAAAACATGCCCATATATGGCAATGTCACGGGCACCAGTGATATCACAGCCGGCAGATAGCGTATATAAGGGCGCACCAACAGCCCACTGGCAGTCTTAACACTTGACAAAGGCCAAGGAGTGCTTGGCCGAAAGCTCGTGTAGTTTTAAGGAATTGACGCGGTTGGAAACCCGAGAACATTTTATTCAATGTTATCGCCGCGAGACTCTGCATTCATACAGGTGCTGTATTAACTTGATGAAATCGAAGTCTTGACACTAATAACATTTCATGTTTTTCTTTAAACAGTGTTGGTAATGATGTTTTAACAGATAATGTAATCTCCTATTACAGTATGCTTTCACATTCACATTTCCAATAAAATTCTCACATCCTATTATGATGATGTAATAGTTCACAGAAGGAGCTTAAAACATGTCTTCTTCATAGCACAGATGATAATGAAGTAAGTAGTCTGCTTTGAGCAGCCAAAGGCCTTAAAAAATCTCTAGGCTCAGGCTCGAGTTTTTATTTTAGCTTTTGTTAACACATTTTTGTGGCGGGTTAATAACGTTGTGAAAAGTGCTGCAATACGACATATATATGTAGTGAATACGGTTTACAGTCGTTATTAACACTCATTTGTCAGCATATGTTGACTACAGTGTGATTCATTCGACTAGGGAGTACTTTTCAGCCTTTTTATCAGACCAGAGTTTAGTAGTTTTGCGTTTTCCAAGAATAGATTACACAAGTTTTGTGCTCCCTACCAGGAATAAGAAACGAATTTTTGTGTGAATGGTTTCGTGGGATAAATATGTTTCCAACCCAAAATTACGAATCAGTTTTCACATTTCAAATTTGTATATCGTCTATTTTGGATAGATCCGATGAAAACTAGAAAAGTATTTAATGTCTTTGCCTCCTAAACCTTCAGAGTGAAATAAATTTTAAAATGTGTTTCAATTTATACTTAAACACAATTTTTAACTTCCTTCTTTTGGTTTATTATTGGTAGTAAAATGATTGTTTCTGTGTAGTTAATACTCAGAGACTTGTGTACATGTAATATACATTTTGTTTGTTTCATAATTTATGGTTTCTAGATGTAACTGCGTATTTATAAACTTGGCTGCAAGTATTCATTGCAGATAGTCTTGGAAGGTAATAGGTAAAATCTATTTTTCCTTTTTTTCTCTTTTGTCACCAGTCTTCTGACTGGTTTGGTGCGGCTCGCCACAAATTCCTCTCCTGTGCTAACCTCTTCATCTCATAGTAGCACTTGCAACCTACGTCCTCAATTATTTGCCGGATGTATTCCAATCTCTGTCTTCCTCAACAGTTTTTGGCCTCTACAGCTCCCTCTAGTATCATGGAAGTCATTCCCTCATGTCGTAACAGACGTCCTATCATCATGTCCCTTCTCCTTATCAGTGTCTTCCACATATTCCTTTAGTCTCTGATTCTGCATAGGACCTCCTAATACCTTATCAGTCCATCTAATTTTCAAAATTCGTCTGTAGCACCACATCTCAAATGCTTCGATTCTCTTCTGTTTCGGTTTTCCCCCAGTGCATGCTGCACATCAATCCAGACGACCATTCCCAGAAATTTCTTCCTTAAATTAAGGCCTATGTTTAATATCAGTAAACTTCTCTTGGCCAGGAATGCTTTTTATGCCCTAGCTAGTCTGCTTTTGATGTCCTCCTTGCTCCGTCCGTCATTGGTTATTTTACTGCCTAGGTAGCAGATTTCGTTAACTTCATCTATTTCGTAACCATCAATCCTGATGTTAAGTTCCCCGCCGTTCTCATTTCTACTACTTCTCCTTACCTTCATCTTTCCTCGAGTTACTCTCAATGCTTACTCATTAGACTGTTCATTCTGTTCAGCAGATCATGTAATTCTTCTTCACTTTCACGCAGGATAGCAATGTCATCAGCGAATCCTATCATTGATATCCTTTCACCTTGAATTTTAATTCCACTCATGAACCTTTCTTTTATTTTCATCTTTACTTCCTCGATGTACAGACTGAACAGTAGGGGCGAAAGACTACATCCCTGTCTTACACCCTTTTTAATACGAGCAATTCGTTCTTGATCGTCCACTCTTATTATTCTCTCTTAGCTGTTGTACATTTTGTATATGACCCGTCTCTCCCTATAGCTTACCCCAACTTCTTAAGAATTTCGAACATCTTGCACCGTCTGACAATGTCGAACGCTTTTTCCAGGTCGACATATTCTATGAACGTGTCTTGATTTTTCTTTAGTTTTGCATCTATTATTAACCGCAACATCAAAATTGCCTCTTTCGTGCCTTTAATTTTTCTAAAGCCAAAGTGATCAACATCTAGCGCAACCTCAATTTTCTTTTCCATTCTTCTCTATATTATTCTGTCAGCAACTTGAATACGTGAGCTGCTAAGCCGATTGTGCGATAATTCTCGCACTTGGCAGCTGTTGGCGTCTTCGGAACTGTGTGGATGATATTTTTCCGAAAGTCAGATGGTAGTCGCCCGACTTATACATTCTACACAACAAGCACCATGGACCGGCAGTATACCAGTGGACTATTGGAACTGAAGCATTTCTTCTGTTACCCATGGTTTCCTCGCAGTTACCTTCTTTGTACCTTGTTTTCCTTCCCAACTTCTGTGATGGCCCTATTTAGAGATGTCAATTCCTCTTCAACTGTACTGCTTACTGAGCTATTCCTTATTGCTGTATCTATAGCCTTAGAGACTTCAAGCATATCTCGTAATTCCTTAGTACCTCCATATCACACTTCTTTGTGTATTGATTCTTCCTGACTAAAGCCTTAAACTTCAGTCTACTCTTCATCACTACTATATAGTGATCTGAGTCTATATCTACTCCTGCGTATGCCTTACAATCTAGTATCCGATTTCGGAATCTCTGTCTGACCATGATGTAATCTAACTGAAAGCTTCCCGTATCACCCGGCCTTTTCCAAGTATACCTCGTGGTCTTTCGATTCTTGAACAGGGTATTCGCTATTACTAGCTGAAACTTGTTATAGAACTCAATTAGCCTTTGTGCTCTCTCATTCCTTTTCGCAAGCCCATATTCTCCTATAACCTTTTCTTCTACTCCTTCCTCTACAACTCCATCCCAGTCACCCATGACTATAAGATTATCATCGCCCTTTACGTACTGTGTTACCCTTTAAATATCCTCATACACTTTCTCTATCTCTTCATTTTCAGCTTGCGACGTCGGCATGTATACTTGAACTATGATTGTCAGTGTTGGTTCGCTGTCGATTCTGTTAAGAACAGCCCTGTCACTGAACTGTTCACAGTAACACACTCTCTGCCCTACCTTCCTATTCATAACGAATCATACTCCTGTTATACTATTTTCTGTTGCTGTTGACATTACCCTATACACATCTGACCAGAAATCCTTGTCTTCTTTGCACTTAACTCCACTGACTCCTACCACATCTAGACTGAGCCTTTGCATTTCCCTTTTCAGTTTTTGTAGTTTCCCTACCACGTTCAGGCTTCTGACATTCCACGCCCCGACTCGTAGAACGTTATTTCTGTTGATTATTCTATCTTTTTCTCATGGTAACCATCCCCTTGGCAGTCCCCTCCCGGAGATCCGAATGGGGGACTATTGTAGAACCTTTTACCAAATGGAGAGATCATCATGAGACTTCTTCGACTACAGGCCACGTGTCCTGTGGATACACGTTACGTGTCTTTAATGCAGTGGTTTCCATTGCCTTCTGCATCCTCATGCCGTTGATCATTGCTGATTCTTGAACGAAATTTTCACTCTGCATCGGAGTGTGCGCTGATATGAAAGTTCCTGGCAGAATAAAACTGTGTGCCGGACCGAGACTCGAACTCGGTCTGGCACACAGTTTTAATCTGCCAGGAAGTTTCATATCAGCGCACACTCCGCTGCAGACTGAAAATTTCATTCTGTAAACATCCCGCAGGCTGTGGCTAAGCCATGTCTCCGCAATATCCCTTCTTTCAGGAGTGCTAGTTGTGCAATGTTCGCAGGAGAGCTTCTGTAAAGTTTGGAAGGTAGGAGAAGAGGTACTGGCAGAAGTAAAGCTGTGAGGACAGAGCGTGGGTCGTGCTTGGGTAGCTCAGTTGGTGGAGCACTTGCCCGCGAAAGGCAAAGGTCCCGAGTTCGAGTCTCGGTCCGGCACACAGTTTTAATCTGCCCGGAAGTTTCATTGCTGATTCCCCTAGGGCAAGAGAGAGCCCTGAACCTCTGTCCGCCCGTTGGCAGAATGAGGGTGACTTCTTATGCCGAAAGTCTTCGGCCTCCAATGCTGATTATTAATGAAACTATAAGCAGCGGCATGTTTCGAACCAAGGACCGAAAACGTTTCAATTACGAATCAAAGACGCTACCTCAAGACCACAGGTGCTCTTGGTAAAATCCTATCTAACATATGTTATATTTTTTGCACGTAGGTACTATGACATGTCTATGAAGGTTATTTACCAAAACATCGTATGAAAATATCAAGTGGAAAAATCTACGCTGACAAGCCAAAACATTGTGATCACTGCCCACCGCTACGTCGGATGCCGCCTGATAGCGCCGTGGGCAGGCGACCAGTAACAAAAGTATGTGAGCGGAGCAGACAAGGACGGGTGATCACCCTAGCGAAGATATGGTCTGCCGATGGGGAAATCCATTGAGATAAGCGACTTTGACATCAGGCAGATTATTATTACGCAGAGCTTGTGAACGAATCTCTCGAAAACTGCGAAGCAGGTCGAATGTTCACTTGCTACTGTCCTGAGCATCTACAGAAAGAGGTAGAAGGACAGTGAAACCACCACTAGGTGCTAAGTGGTTGGACGTCCACGATCCTTCACAGAATGTGGGGTTAAGAGGCTCGTCTGCTTTGTACAGTAGGATAGATGGTGATATGTAGCATCTCTGCCGAAAGAGCATAATACTGGTGCACGCACAAGTGTTTCGCAGCACACCATTCATCATACATTGTTGAACATGGAGCTCGGCAGCAGACCACACCCTACATATTCGTATGTTAACCCATCTAAATCGGCAATTACGATTACAGTGGGCATTTGACCATCGTGAGTCGACCGTCGATCAATTGGAAACGTGTCGACTCTTCGGGTGAATCGCATTGTTGCTACACTAGGTTGACCGATGTATCCTCAAACGACGTCATCGAGTTGAACGGCGTCTCGAAACGTGCAGCACGCCACGGACGCAGGCTGGCGGGATCAGTATTATGCTGTGGGAGATATTCTCCTACACTTGCATGGGACCCATGGTAGTATTCGAAGACACGCTGACAGCTGCGAACCACCTACATTCCTTCATGCCTAATGTCTTCCCCAACTGCGATGTTCGTGTCTCGGAGCCATGACTGTGCTAAAACGGTTTGAGGAGCTTTATACCGAACTCACGTTGTCTCGACGACCAATTCATTTGATGTAAATCCCATGGAACCTACCTGGGTCGCTATCGGGTACCATCACTGTGTACACAAATCAGCGGACCGTTATTTACGCGAATTACATGACCTCTGAGTACACATGTAATGCCACATACCTTCAAAAACTACCCCCCAAACTGTCGGATAACTGATACATAGAATCAGTGATGAATTCGTTCCAAAGACGTACAATCAAGTTATTAAGCAGGTGGTCATAATGTTCTGATCAAGTTACCTTCCATTAGGAACGTGGATTTCTTGGCTCATCAGTGTATACGAGGTGCGACAATAAAGTAATGAGACAGATGTGAAAAAAGAACGTTGCTTACCGTTTAGTCAAGTTTAGTGTTGTCTCCTTCAAAGTAGTTCCCTTCTGATTGCACACACGTTTTGCAGCGCTTCTGCCATTGACGGTAACATTTCTGAAACTCATCTTCAGTAATATTCTCCAAGACCCTCGTCACAGCTTTTTGGACATCCTGTGTTGTTTGAAGATACTGTCCCTTGACCGCCGTTTTGATTCTTGGAAATAGAAAAAAGTCTCACGGAGCGATATCTGGTCAAAAAGGTGGCTGTGTTAGCACTGAAATTTGTGTTGACGTTAAGAATTGCTGTACTGACAGAGCAGTATGGGGTGGCACATTATCGTGATGAAGAATCCAATTATCAGCAATGTTGACATGGACACGATTAACTCTTTTACGAAGTCTTTCTAAAATTTCTTTGTAGTAATATTGGTTAACTGTTTGCCCAGGAGGCACCCACTCTTTATGAACAATTCCCTTGGGATCAAAGAAGCACACAAGCATGCATTTCACTTTTGACTCTGGATCGTACTGAAAAAACCAACACGGATCAACAATTCTGGATTGATTTCCGGCTGCCACATTTTTCCGTGTTTATCACTGTTGTGGTGTGAGATTTTTGGGAACCTTTTTTGCACAAATCTTTCTCGTACTAAGATCTTCAGTTATTATTGGCCAAACCGTTTCACGATTGATGTTCAGCTCTTCTGCAATCATTTTCAAGGATAAACTTCGATCAGATCGTACGAGTGCACGCACCCTGGCCAAGTTGACATCTCAACAGAGGTTGATGGTCGTCCACTGCGGTCTTCATCTTCAACATTCGTTCTGCCTTCACTAAACATTTTATGCCAACAAAAAACTTGAGTCTTGATATAACCTCCTCTCCAAAAGCCTTCTGAAGCTTACCGTAAGTTTTCGTCGCGTTTTTACCCAATTTAACGCAAAAAGAAATGGCATACCGTTGCGCAATATCATGTGGTTCCATTTCCGTGACGAGAGACACAAACATGTGTTAACTTATTACAGCACAACTCACAACTGAGCAGTTGCATCGATGTGCCACTTGGACAAGAAGCAGCTTGTAGACCAGAGTAAACGATATTGTGCCTATGCAAGCCTGCAGGGTTGCCACATCTTGCAAAGAAAATCAGTCTCATTACTTTATTGTCGTATCCATTCCAAATTGTAAAGTTGGACTAAGAATCATTGATGAATCTATCAGTACCATGTCTATAATGTTACTGCTTGGTGGTGAATTGTTCCACTCTGTTGAAAATACATATTTCATTACAAGTCGTCAATAAAACATAGTTTCAAGGCTCTAAATCATAATTATAATGTAATGTACAGACGCAAATAAGAACGCAACACATTATAAACCTCACCAAGTGTATACTGTAGCTCTGACATCCAAAAAGAATCTACTTGAAAATTTTGTCGACTTAGTTGAATGGACTGGTTCACGAAACTAGTTTCTGAATGTCTAGTCAAGAAGAACTGGGCCTTGCAGCACAGCAGAACCTTTTCCTTTAACTTTCACAAAGATTTATCTGTAGACACAGACACCTTGATAACCAACCCAGAAATTAAATTAGTTGTTGTTGTTGTTGTCTTCAGTCCTGGGACTGGTTTGATGCAGCTCTCCATGCTACTCTATCCTGTGCAAGCTTTTTCATCTCCCAGTACCTACTGCAACCTACATCCTTCTGAATCTGCTTAGTGTATTCATCTCTTGGTCTCCCTCTATGATTTTTACCCTCCACGCTGCCCTCCAATACTAAATTGGTGATCCCTTGATGCCTCAGAACATGTCCTTACCAACCGATCCCTTCTTCTGGTCAAGTTGTGCCACAAACTTCTCTTCTCCCCAATCCTATTCAATACTTCCTCATTAGTTATGTGATCTACCCATCTAATCTTCAGCATTCTTCTGTAGCACCACATTTAGAAAGCTTCTATTCTCTTCTTGTCCAAACTATTTATCGTCCATGTTTCACTTCCATACATGGCTACACTCCATACGAATACTTTCAGAAATGACTTCCTGACACTTAAATCAATCTGGATGTTAACAAATTTCTCTTCTTCAGAAACGCTTTCCTTGCCATTGCCAGCCTACATTTTATATCCTCTCTACTTCGACCATCATCAGTTATTTTGCTCCCCAAATAGCAAAACTCCTTTACTACTTTAAGTGCCTCATTTCCTAATCTAAGTCCCTAAGCATCACCCGACTTAATTAGACTACATTCCATTATCCTTGTTTTGCTTTTGTTGATGTTCATCTTATATCCTCCTTTCAAGACACTGTCCATTCCATTCAACTGCTCTTCCAAGTCCTTTGCTGTCTCTGACAGAATTACAATGTCATCGGCGAACCTCAAAGTTTTTATTTCTTCTCCATGAATTTTAATACCTACTCCGAATTTTTCTTTTGTTTCCTTTACTGCTTGCTCAATATACAGATTGAACAACATCGGGGAGAGGCTACAACCCTGTCATAGTAAATTAGTAATGAACTGAAAATCAAGAGGGCGTCAACTTTCCATTTACAGTGTGACTTCTCTCACTTTCCTACGTGCTGTACCCAGCTCTATTCAGCTCCTGGAGGCAGGGTTTCCACTCTCTCCTTTCTTTCTTTGTTTCATCGAGCATCTTTCATTTCCCGCACCTGCAGAGAGAGAGAGAGAGAGTAGGCGCCTCTTTCCAGGTCATTACGAGGAGGAGTTACTTCCTTTCAACTTTTCGACAAAGGGTGCTAATTACTGTAGCACCAGGGGGAGAAGTGACGTTGAGGGAGAGAACAGAAAATCGACAACTGGCAGCGAGATAAATTCGTTGGGACATCGCTCTCATTAAAGGCGTAAGTGTTATCACAACAAAAATTTCATTTAAAGCACTTCCTTGCTTTCCATTTAAAGCACTTCCTTGCCATCTCTCTTATTTTGATGCAATGAGGACCAAATCGTGTTTCATTACTTCCCCTCCTTTTTTGTTTAGAAATAAAGTGTCATCACTCTTCTACTGGTTTGAAGACGCCCTCTGTATGTTCAATCTTGCTCCAATCTTTTCTACTGCCTGAATTACTTTACTCCTTAATGGATTCTTTCAGTGTCACGTTATTACAGCACGCGGCAGAATCGTTGTGGGTTTTGCGTGGAACTCTTTAGAAAATCGTTGTTTTTAGAGACAAATTCGTACTTAAATATCAATTAAAATTTAATGTGTACTTGATTACCTAATTTAAATGCTACTGTCCTCTTTCCTCTTAATTTATTGCACACAGCTGTATCTCTGAGACAATGACACAAGGTCATAGAACTCAATACGACATATTCTTGCTATTATAAAGATATGGCTATAATAAACCTTTCCAAAGTGATCTTCCCTGAGGTGAGCTTCAGCTGTATTTGCATTCTTCTATCAGTTATGTCTTAGCATTTTGCGATCATGGCAAATTATTCTGATGTTAATGTAATATTCGTATATGTCAGCAAGTGTAGTCTTTGCAATAGTATTTATTACTGTGTTCATGGCGTATGAGGGTATTTGACATGCTTAGATCTCTTGCATATCAGGTGGAATGGTTTCGTTTTGGCTGGTTCTCCCAAGCGTCCCAGTTACTTTTAATGCACGATGTCGTCTACTCTGTGTGCATTGTTTCATCTTAAGCCAGTGTTCTGTCGAACACAGTATCTTTACCTCTTAACTCTTCATCTTCTTTGTCTTCCCTTTCCACAATATTGTCTTAGAGTTCGTTCAATTTGTACGAGCATATTCCTTCTATACACTGCTTCACCTTCCAGTCTTCCCTTCTTTAATTAGTTCTTGATTCCCAGTGAGCCCTATAAGCAGTTTCTTTCTTTCCCACAGTCATGCAAGCCTCTACAAAGTAGCATTTCTCCTCTAGCCAGTCAGTTGCAAATGAATTTGTATACACCTGATGTTTGGAACTCTTCTACAGCGGTTTTGGTATTGTGTATGATTTTTTGGTGAAGAAGCTCATTTTTATGCTTTGCGTCTAGAAGCTGTTAGCAATTTAGCGAGAAAACGTATATAGGAAAGACAGGGTTACAAATGTTCTCCCTGTTTTCAGCTTCAGTACTTATATACATATTACTTTTAGTTGCAAATTACAGGCTCTGACGTTATTAATATTCCAAATCATGTTAATGTAAGAAAAAAACGAGTCATCTGTTCCTTTCAAGTTTTATTCTTGTTATTTTTAAATGTGAAGTTCATGAGCATACTAATAGCTTCAATTTTCTGCAAACACTCCAGCAAATATTATTTTATTTCTCAGCATCCATGTCAACGGCAGTTTTGATGAAAGCACTTGTTCATAAGCTAACTGTGTTATGTGTTAATGTAAGAATTCACATAAGACAGTATATGATTCGAAGTTTGTTCTTGTAGTAATTTATTTACTTATTTCATTTTTGAACGTTCATGTTAACGCCAATTCTGATGAAAGTATTTGTCCATACATCGACTTTATTAAATGCTAAAAAAACAAATAACGTCTCGGAGTAACATACGTTATATCTTCATATGAAGGTTTCTTTTAGCCACGCGGAGTAGCTGTGCGGTCTTAGGCGCCTTGTCACGGTTCGCACGGCTCCCCACGTCGAAGGTGCGAGTCCTCCCTCGGCCATAGGTTTGTCTGTTGTCCTTAACGTAAGTTTAGATTAAGTAGTATGTAAGCCTAGGGTTTGATGACCTCAGCAGTTTCGTCCCATAATCCTTAATACAAATTTCCAAGAAGGTATTTGTAACAAATAGTAATTCTACAGCACACGCTGGATGCTGGCAAAGTTTGTAAATACGGCGAACATACATACATATCCCGTGAAAAGTGAGTGAGGTATTACCAAATGTCCATCATAATGAAAGCTGGTTGATGGATATTAACAAAAGAGCCGCCCATACTGTCGCAGTAAATACACGATTCATTGTTGGATTCAAATCACTATATAACGAATACACATGGCAATGGATTAAAGCATATTGAATCTTCTTATCAAAGTGCCAACACCCAGCATTACGCTTTGAAATAGTAATGTAACCTCGTGTGCATTATCTGAAGATGGGCGCGGAATAAATAAATATTTAAAAAAACTGACTAGTAGCAGATTGTATTAGTCACTTTCCCCGCAACAGACCAAAAGCTTGCGAACTAATGTTTAGGGTGTTCAAAACACCACAACAACTGAACTACAATGCAACCTACAAAAGTGCAAACTCTTTCAAGAGCAAGTGGAGTATTGCAGCCACGTATTGAACTGTAAAGGACTTCAACTGATTCTGTAACATGTTGAAGACACAGAAAAAGTCCAAATGACTGTGACATTAAAAGGGCTTCATTCATTTCTCGGTACAGTAAATTATATCGTAAGTATCACAAATCATTACGCAATACTGCTTCATTTTTTGCCACCATTATTCGTGTTAATTTAATTTAGAGTGCAATGGGCACATTTGCAAGGAGAAAATTCTGCATTTTCTTCACTGGGAAGATATTCTCCAGGTGTGGTCTTGGGATCATCTTTGTCAGCAGGAGGCAGTCAGCGAATCTATTTTAAGTAGAGCGAAGCTCCTTTTGGAGCTGGGATGTTCTCATGGAAGTAGCGTTGCAGATGTTGCCAACAGAGCCGGTGCCTCTCGTAGCTCTGAGCGGAAGCAGCCGTACCGCCGCTGCCATCCCAAGAGAATGACTGAGCACGAAATTTTGCCTGTTACGTGCAGACATCAAACCATAAGAAATTGAGTTGCCATTTGACCACCATGGGAAAGTCCGTTCCTTTTGCTCTGCAGAGCGCCTACAAATGTCTCTTGGCTGCAATCTCACTGGAGTAGTACTATCTTGAGTGATGAATCCCGCTTCCAACTGAGACTCAGCGACCAGTGAAGATGTGTCTGGAGATGGCCCAGACAGTGGTTGTCATCCTTCATACGGTCAGACAGCAAGGAGTGATGGTCTGAGGTGCCATTTCTTTTCATAGCAGGAGCCATTTCGCTGTCACCTGTGGCACCGTCACAGCACAGCGGAAAGTCAACGATAATCTTCCTTTTAGCAACGTAATGTGTGCCCACATACGGCGAGTATTTCTACTGTTTAACTTCGTGCTTGTCAAACCCAATCTCGGCCAGCAAGGTCGCCGGATCCATCGACAATTGAGGACGTTTGGAGCGTTATGGGCAGGATCCTCTAACCTCTTCGGGATTTTGACGACAGAAAGCGCCAATTGGACTTAATTCGGCATGATATCCCTCAAGCGGACATCCAAGAACTTCATTAATCCAACAACCCTATTAATCAATGCTAGGCCAAATAGCTGCAATCTCAAGGGAGAGAAGTGAACCAACGTGTTATTGACTTGCCCAGTTTGTGAAGCTCTTTCTCTTGAATATCTGATAATTTTTTTCTGAAGTTGTAATCATTTGCTTGTCTTTTCATGTACAAGTGTATTAATCTCCAGCCATTCGGATAATTTCTTCAGTGTGTCGCTTTTTCTTGTCTTAAAGTGTATGTGAAACTTGAGGCACCACAATGGTATTATACACTACTGGCCGTTAAAATTGCTACACTACGGAGATGACATGCTACAGAAGCGAAATTTAACCGACGGGAAGAAGATCCTGTGATATGCAAATGATTAGCTTTTCAGAGCACTATCCCATTCTGGTGCAGTGGCTTCCCACAGCTCCATGGACTACCCTAACATGCTTCTCTCCCGAAATCAGATTCCCATTCACACCTCAACACACTTGGTATTCCCCCTAAACAGCTCTTCAAGTTTAGGGGGAATACCAAGTGCTCTGAGTTGTCAATGTGAATTTCGACTGAGGAGGGAGGCATGTTAGGTAAATTCATGCAGTTGTACAAAGCCACTGCTCCAGAATTGCGAAGAGGTTAGTGAATCTAACTAGTTAGCAGGAGACCCATGTTCATATCTGCGCTTTGGTACAAATTTTTATTTGTCATTTCAGTCTATGGATATACATCAAATACATTTTAACATGTGTGGCAAAGGGCTTATTGTCGAAAGCATGACACACTCAGCTATTTTTGGTGATTCCCAAGACCATAAATTAGTGGTTAAAGAAACGGAAAGCAAATGTCGATCAAAAGTGCTGATCATTCATGTTTGTAAAAATCTATCTTGCCACTAACTGTAGTGCGATTATTGTGTTCATTGACTAATGATAGGTGGAAATTATGTCTAATACACACATCAAAAAAAGTTTTGCATCACCTCTGTTCCGAGAGTTCCGGAACCTGTTCAGAAAACTGGAATAGAGATCAACATAAACATCATTTCCGCCATTTTTATTGCTCATGAAAACCACACATTGCGTGCTCTACCACCATACAGCGAGACCTTCAGAGGTGGTGGTCTAGATTTCTGTACACACCGGCTCCTCTAATACCCAGTGGCACGTCCTTTTGCAGCGATGCATGCCTGTACTCGTCGTGGCATACTATCCACAAGTTCACTAAGGCACTGTTGGTGCAGATTGTCCCACTCCTCATCGGTGATTCGGCGTGTATCCCTCAGAGTGGTTGGTGGGTCACGTCGTCCATAAGCAGCCCTTTTCAATATGTCTCAGGCATGTTCGATAGGGTTCATGTCTGGAGAACATGCTGGGCACTCTAGTCGAGTGGTGTCGTTACCCTGAAGGAAGTCATTCGCAAGTTGTGCACGATGGGGGCGCGAATTGTCGTCTATGAAGGCGAATGCCTCGCCAATATGCTCCTGATATGGCTGCACTATCGGTCTCGTATTCTAGAGCCGTTACGGCGCCTTCCATAACCACCAACAGCGTACGTCGGCCCCACATAATGCCATTATGGAACCTCCACCTTGCTGCACTCGCTGCACAGTGCGTGTAAGGCGTTCAGCTTGACCGGGTTGCCTCCAAAGACGTCTCCGACGATTGTCTGGTTGAAAGCACATGCGACACTCATTGGTGAATAGAACGTGATGTCAGTCCTGAGCGGTCCATTCGGCATATTGCAGGGCCCGTCTGTACCACAATACGTGGTGTCGTGGTTACAAAGATGGACCTCGCCATGGAAGTCAGGATTGAAGCTGCGCATCATGCAGCCTATTGCGATTAGTTTGAGTCGTAACAAGATGTCCTGTGGCTGCATAAAAAGCATTATTCAACATGGTGACATTGCTGTCAGGGTTCTTCCGACACATAATCCGTAGGTAGCGGTAGCCATTGGGTGGCCTGAGCGAGGCATGTCATCGACAGTTCCTGTCTCTGTATCTCCTCCATTTCTTAACAACATCGCTTTGGTTCACTCCGAGGCACTTCGACACTTCCGTTGCTGAGAGCCCCTCCTGGCACAAAGTAACAATGCGGACGCGAGCGAACCGCGGTATTGACTGTCTAGGCATTGTTGAATTACAGACAACACAAGCCATGTACCTCCTTCCTGGTGGAATGACTGGAACTGATCTGCTGATGGACCCCGTCCGTGTAATAGGCGCAGCTTATTGCTATAACTTGTCAATATATGGCACTGAATCATTCTTGCCACATTGGCTAGGAGGAAAGCTTTGCATTTTTTTCACTGGGAATATGTTATTGTGGTCTCACAGGAGGTGGTCAGTGAATCTCATTAGGAATGGCTAACGTCAGTCCCCAGGGACTTGGTCAGTTTTCGTGGAAGTAAGGCTGTGGATTCCTTCATGCTTTCGTTACTGAGCTGGTGCCGCTCCTAGCCCCGAGTGTAGGGAGCACTGCTATCCCCCAAGAATAACTGCTTATTCCGTTCAAACATCAAAGGACAAGACACCGAAATGCCACCTGACCAGTCTGGGAATGGACACTCCAAACTTTCTTGTAGCCAGTCGAACTGAATCTCTGAGCTACAGTTTTTGCCGTGAAGACGCCGAAAATCGATAGTACGCGGCTTCATCCCAATACCAACCTCTTGTTCGTAAAGTGTGTTTTATACACTACTGCACATTAAAATTGCTACACCACGATGATGACGCGCTACAGACGCGAAATTTAACCGACAGGAAGAAGATGCTGTCATATGCAAATGATTAGCTTTTCAGAGCATTCACACAAAGTTAGCGCCGGTGGCGACACCTGCAACGTGCTGACGTAAGGGAAGTTTCCAAGCGATTTCTCATACACAAACAGCAGTTGACCGGCGTTACCTGGTAAAACGTTGTTGTGATGCCTCGTGTAAGCAGGAGAAATGCGTACCATTACGTTTCCGACTTTGATAAAGGTCGGATTGTAGCCTATCGCGATTGCAATTTATCGTATCACGACATTGCTGCTCGCGTTGGTCGAGATCCAATGACTGTTAGCAGAATATGGAATCGGTGGGTTCAGGAGGGTAATATGGAACCAAGTGCTGGATCCCAACGGCCTCGTATCACTGGCAGTCGAGATGATAGGCATCTTATCCGCATGGCTGTAACGGATCGTGCAGCCACGTCTCGATCCCTGAATCAACAGATGGGGACGTTTGCAAGACAACAACCATCTCCACGAACAGTTCGACGACGTTTGCAGCAGCATGGTCTATCAGCTCGGAGACCATTGCTGCAACCGCTGCATCACAGACAGGAGCACCTGCGATGGTCTACTCAAAGACCAACCTGGCTGCACGAATGGAAAAACGTCATTTTTTCGGATGAATCCAGGTTTTGTTTACAGCATCATGATGGTCGCATCCGTGTTTAGCGACATCGCAGAGAACGCACGTTAGAAGCGTGTATTCGTCATCGCCATACTGGCGTATCACCGGGCGTGATGGTATGGGGTGCCATTGGTTACACGTCTCGATCACCTCTTGTTCGCATTAACGGCACTTTGAACAGTGGACGTTACATTTCAGATGTGATACGACCCGTGGCTCTACCCTTCATTCGATACCTGCGAAACCCTACATTTCAGCAGGATAATGCACGACCGCATGTTTCAGGTCCTGTACGGGCCTTTCTGGATACAGAAAATGTTCGACTGCTGCCCTGGCCAGCACATTCTCCAGATCTCTCACCAATTGAAAACGTCTGGTCAATGGTGACCGAGCAACTGGCTCATCACAATACGCCAGTCAGTACTGTTGATGAACTGTGGTATCGTGTTGAAGCTGCATGGGCAGCTGTACATGTACACGCCATCCAAGCTGTGTTTGCCTCAATGCCCAGGCGTATCAAGGCTGTTATTACGGCCAGAGATGGTTGTTCTGGGTACTGATTTCTCAGGATCTATCCACCCAAATTGTGTGAAAATGTAATCACATGTCAGTTCTAGTATATCATATTTGTCGAATGAATACCCGTTTATCATCTGCATTTCTTCTTGGTGTAGCAATTTTAATGGCTAGTAGAGTACACCAAGGGTGCGACGTTTCTGCGGCGTTCCCCTCTTTTTGGTTGATGTTAGCCATATTCTCACTCATCACAATGACAACAGCATTGAGGCACCCCCTAGATATAGAGTTTTTTATATTATTTTTTAAATTTGAGAGATGCGGAGGGAGATTTATGTTGCATGGTTATGCGATCGCCGTCTGCTGTGAGTGCCACTCATCTACGGACCCCGGATTGTGCTGATGGGCTCGCTGCTTACTCGTTTTGGGGAAATGTAAGAGTCGAGTAGGGAAGCTAGAAAATCTGAAAAGGGAAATTCAAGGGCTCAATCTAGATATAGCAAGGGTCAATGAAACGAAATGGAAAGAAGACAAAGATTTCTAGTCCGATGAGTATAGGGTCATATCAACAGCAGCAGAAAATTGTGTAACGGGAGTAGGAATTGTTACGAATAGGAACGTAGAGAAGAGAGAGTGTTACTGTGAAAAATTCAGTGACAGGGTTGTTCTAGTCAGAATCGACAGCAAACCAGCACCAACAACAATAGTTCAGGTACACATGCCGACTTCGAAAGCCTAAGATGAAGAGATAGAGAAAGCATATGAGGATATTGAAAGGGTAACACAGAACGTAGAGGGAGATGAAAAGCTAACAGTCGGGGGCCACGGATATGCAGTTGTAGGTGAGGGAGTAGAAGGGAAGGTTATAGGAGAATACGGTCTTGGGACAAGGAATGAGAGAGGAAAGAGACTAAAGAATTTTTGTAATAAATTTCAGCAAATAATAGCAAACACTCTGTTGAAGAATCACAAGAGGGGGAGGTACACTTGGAAAAGGCCGGGTGATATGGGGAGTTTTCAGATAGATTACAACATTGTCAGACAGAGATTCCGTAATCAGATACTGGATTGTGACGCATACCCGGAAGCAGATAGAGACTCAAATCACATTGCACTAGTAATGAAGAATAGGGTGAAGTTTAAGGTATATGTCAGGAAGAATCAACACGCGAAGAAATGGGATACGGAAGTACTAGGGAATGGCAGATACGCTTCAAGTTCTCTAAGGCTATAGATACAGCAGTAAGGAATAACTCAGTAGGAAGTACTGTTGGAGAGGAATGGACTTCTCTAAAGAGGGAAATCAAAGAAGTTGGAAAGAGAAACATAAGTACAAAGAAGGTAAACACGAAGAAACCATGGCTAACAGAAGAAATACTTCCGTTGATCGATGGAAGAAGGAAGTACAAAAATGTTCAGGGAAATTTAAGGATACAGAAATACAAGTCGCCGAGGAATGAAATAAACAGGAAGCTAAGACGAAATGGCTGCACGAAAAATGTGAATAAATCGAAAAAGAAGTGATTATAGGAAGGACTGGCTCAGCAATACGAAAATCAAAACAACCTTCGGTGAAATTAAAAGGAAGGGCGGTAACATTAAGTGTGCAACGGCAATTCCAAAGTTAAATGTCCAGGAGAGAGCGGATAGCTGGAAAGAGTACATTGAAGACCTCTATGCGGGGAAGATTTGTCTGATTTGATAGAAGAATAAACAGCAGTCGATTTAGAAGAGATAGGGGTTCCAGTATTAGAATCAGAATTAAGAGAGCTTTGGAGGACTTAAGATCAAATGAGGCAGAAGGGGTCCATAACATTAGATCAGAATTTTTAAAGTCACTAGGGGAAGTGGCAACAAAAGACTATTCACTTTGATGTGTAGAGCTTATGAATCTGGCGAAATACCATCTGACTTTCGGAAAAATATCATTCACACAAATCGGAAGACTGTAAGAGCTGCCAAGTGCGAGAATTATCGTACAATCAACTTTAACAGCTCATGCGTCCAAGTTGCTGACAAGTTAATATACAGAAGAATGGAAAAGAAACTTGGGGATGTATTGGATGAGAACAATTAGTTTGGCTTTAGGAAAGGTAAATGCACCAGAGAAGCGATTGTGACGTTGCGTTTAATAATGGAAGCAAGACTAAAGAAAAATGAAGACACGTTCCTAGGATTTGTCGACTAGGAAAGAGCGTTCGACGATGTAAAATGGTGCAAGATGCTCGAAATACTGAGAAAAAGTACGGTAAAAAACAGGGAGAGGCGGGTAATATACATGTACAAGAGCGAAGAGGGAATAATGAGAATGGAAGACCAAGTTCCAAGTGCTCGAGTTTAAAAGGGTGTAAGAGAGGGATGCAGTCTTTTCCCCATACTGTTTAATCTGTGCATCGAAAAAGCTATGATGCAAAAAAAAGAAAGATTCATGAGTGGAATAAATATTAAAGGTGAAATGATATCTGTGATACAATTCACTGATGACATTGCTGTACTGAGTGAAAGTGAAGAAGAATTACCTGAACAGTGTGATGAATACAGAATACAGATTGGGAGTAAATCGAAGAGAGACGAGAGTAATGAAAAGTAGCAGAAATGAGAACAGCGAGAAACTTAAAATCAGGACTTGTAGTCACGAAGTAGATGAAGTTAAGGAATTCTGCTATCTTGGCAGGAAAATAACCAGTGAAAGATGGAGTGAGGTTGACATCCAAGCAGACTACCACAGGAGAAAAAGGCATTTCTGGCAAAGAGGGGTCTACTAGTATCAAACATAGGCCTTTATTTGAGAAAGAAGTTTCTGAGAATGTACGTTTGTAGCACAGCATTGTACGGTAGTGAAACATGGAATGTGGGAAGCTCGGAACAGAAGAGAATCGAAGCATTTGAGATCTGGTGCTACAGAAGAATGTTGAAAATATGGTGCACGGAGAAGATGAGGAATTAGGAGGCTCTGCACAGAATCGTAGAGGAAAAGAATATGTGGACAACAATGACAACGAGAAGGGGTAGGATGATAGAAAATCTCTTAAGGAATCAGGCAATGCCTTCCATGATACTAGAGGGAGCTGTTGAGGGCAAAAAAGTGGAGAGAAAGAGAGAGATTGGAATACATCCAGCAAATAATTGAAGACGTTGGTTGGAAGTGCTACTCTGAGGTTAAGACGTTGGCGCGGGAGAGGAATTCGTCACGGGCCGCATCACATGATTTAGAAGAGACTAAAATAAAGAGAGGGAGAGATAGAGAGAGAGAATGAGAGAGAGAGAGAGAGAGAGAGAGAGAGAGTCGCAATGCGGTAGTGTGAGCCGTATTCTCTGCAGTTCGGTACTTGCTTAGTTTGCGATGCAACTTACGTTGCTCAGTTTTGTTATAACGTTTGGAATATTGCTCTATCATTAACTTTGATTTTGTGAGCTGGCCAGACCAACAGAGATCTTGTTATGCTTTCTCCATACAGTCTTCTGCACCTTTTGGTACCTACTCACAATGTTAGCATCATTCTGTAATTTGATTTGAGTCTTAGAGAACTTTGTTCTCTGGTAATTTTTATTGTGATTTTTGTCAGTCATTTGGGTAAATATACATTTGCCAATATCAGTCTTAACTTAGATCCCAAGATCCTTTACATTAGTCTGTAACTTTTCTGTTGTTAGTTGACCCACTAGTAGTAAATGTAATCTGGTGCACACCTTAGCTTGTTCTCACTGAAACGGCGTTACCGTTGTTCCTAAAGGGTCAAACTCAACAATAAGTCATATTAAGAAATTATAGAAAAGAACGAACATTGCACTCGCTCACGTACAGAGTGGGAGAAATAAAAGTCGCCTGGAAAACAGAGTACCAGGACACAAAAAAGCAGAGGAAAGGAAATACCGTACTGACCTGACTGTAACAGATATTGAAAGTGAGCACCATAGCACTTATGGGCCTTGGTCAATAATCTGCTGAAGTCGGATCAAAGCTGGACTGCTGGAATTGCTACAGTCTCATCCGAAATGTTCTGCTGCAGTTCTTGAAGACGATGTGGGTTGCTGCGATACACATTGAACTTGAGGGCTCCCCACACAAAGCAGTCGCACACTGACTGATCTGACCATGAGTACGGTTCTTCAAACCATGGAAGTTTGAGGGTTCTCGTTTACTATGCTAGTTAGTTAATAAAGCAATGTAAAGGCTCCTTCAGAGCCAGTGTAGTTAGACTTTCATGTTTAGTGGCTTCGAACCGAGTTTAAGAAAGAACGATTTACTGTGTGATCTATTCTAATGCAAGTTGGTTAATGAACAGTGTGACGTCCCTTCCCACCTTCCTCACTCGCCGGTAGGAGGCGCTACTTGTAACGATGTTCGTCCCCGTCGGTATGACGTGGAACAACAGCTGTAACTCTCCTAAGAACTCAACTCCTCGCGTGGATTAGAAATATTATGTTATCTGTCCGCAGCAGTCTTCTCAACTTGTGCGAACTGGTAAACTGTAATCGTTTATTTTTATTTTTATGCCCGGTTAGTTCCGTGATGAAATGAAATCTTGATTCTTGATTTCAGCATACGGTCGTTTTTCACATCGTACATTGCGGGGATAAAATTTAGCTGTCAACTATTCCGTTGCTATTCCGTTGCTACGTCCAGTTATTAACAACGGTCCGACGCAACTCCAAAGATAACTCATGTTGGAGTAATTTTTTTTTTTAATACGCCGTAATACTGGTTTAAACTAATCACTTTTCGCTGTCCGTTATTCATGTACTCACTTAGTCGCTTAACATGTTTAAAGAGTCAATCAAATTGCATCAATACACATTGTATTGTCCGTTTAATGAGTTAGGCGACACGTAAGATTTATCTTTTGACTCAGATTTTATTGTTCTTTCTGTAATTAATTGTTTGTCCCTACAAAACACGCACACCGATATGTCATTCAAGATTAACTTCTGTTCAGTTCAGTAATCGTGACGCTGACGACAACTTTTGACTAATCGGCGTACTTGTCTTCCTTCGTGTCTTCGTTTTATTGCGTCCTACTCAAGACTACGAATTGTTTTTCTGTCGTTGATCCATTGCTCTCAGGTTTGTAACTGTTCATTAGTACGAAGGCTAAGTCCGATAAACCAATATCACTCAATTGAAGTCTAACACTCGTCCTACTATACCGTCGCGATGAGAACGGTAAAGATCAACTTTCATCAGTCGAATGACTGAGCAATACTTCAGTCTCTACCTCACGAATTATCAAACTTCCAAAACTGAAGCAATCTAATAGCATTTGCGTCCAGACAACTATCGGAAAAGTACTGTAAAGCGACTGAAGAGTAACTAACTAACTGAACATTTCCATACCCGAGTTGCATTGTAGTCGCATTGAATTTCCTTCAGTTGCAGCTACAGCTCTCTTCCATTTTAAATGTTATCTTTGACTGAATTACTTTCTTGGATTGAATTTGAATGATATAGGCGTTAATCAAAATATTACCGGTGTAGATTTTATCCTCAATAGTTGGCGTCACTGTCAAGATGACTCACTTCCATACTTTAAGTTTCCACAAAGTTTGTTAATTGGGGTTTTCAGTCCTTGGGGCGTTACAACAGGCATAGAGATCCTGTATTGCGCAATGAAGTTATAAATTATGATTATTATCAGACCCCCTGATTTAAGTTCAGAATCATTTTATGCTCTTCCCTATTCAGTATACCTACCAGATTCGTGTGTAATGGTAACTGGTTTTATAAATTGTTACACCTAGTTAATTTAAGGTGCGCGTTGTTGAGAGGCATATGTTACGGTTCACTATCTCATTGGCCATTTGTTTGTTAGTATTACATTTACCTGCAAGGTTAAGTTAACGTATTGTAGTATGAACAGTTATAAGGAAAGAGTTGTGTGTGTGCGCGTGTGTGTGTGTCAAAGAAGGTTACGTTAGCCTTAGCACTGCCTCCTGCTATATCATTTCGCTTGAAACAAGGATGCCTAATTAGGCTGGCGACCGATTTTAATATGTAATGTTATAACTTGCTTTTGTGCTGGGAGTACGTCTGTTCCTGCCCCACCGTTTACTGCTGGCTGTACTTTGCTGGAGTGTTTCGGAAACGATTCCCAGTTTGACTGCTCTGTTTCCATTAGGTTATCTCACGGCCACATCTCAAATATTCCTCGCAGAGGTATAGCGCTAGCATCGTTTGCCGCTTAAGGTGGTCGTCGGTACCGTTACAATCTGACTCCAGCACCAACACGTCCCTGCTGCAGCCAGAGCACATAGCAACACGAGACGTCGAGATGTTGAACTTTTGGCTGCCTTTCCAAGCCAAACCTCTCCACCATGTGGGACAGTGATCACTTTTCCGGTCCTATCTACCATTCAGAGGAGGGAGGCATATCTCTGTCACGTAAGAGCGAAATCGGTATCCTACGATATCTGGTATGCCATGAACAATTTCTCTGGAGGCCTGTAAGAGGCGCCAGGGAGCCATCACATGGGACTGGCTGCTGATATCAAGCTGCAGATAAGAGACAGTCACTGTGCTGTCTTTGGCAGTTTATTGACTTCTACTGGACAACGTTCCAGATTGCTCTTCTATCAATTATTGATTAATCTGCTTGACACTGAACTATGTGGATTAATCTTTGGGTGCGTTCTACAATTTATGAAGACCCAGTGCAGACTGGGACTGTTATCAGGTGAGTACTGTGTATTCGTATTTTTAGTGCAATAAAGGGAGTCTTGCTTTGTAGCGGGCGTAATAAACTTATAATCACTTTGTAAATTGCAAAAACATGGTAATGGGGTTTGCCACTTTCATCTTCAATAGTTCTCACGAGATACAATATGCTATTAATAACATTGTCATCTCAATAAATTTTTGTGGTATTACTTCACTCAGCTTCTTATTTCAACAGAGTGTACCCTACAAATTTCCGTTTGTTTTGTACTATTATTGGTGTTGTACAGTTACTGGTCTTGATGAAACATAGAGACACATTCTGCTCTTTACCGTTTTGTATTAGGTTCGCATTAATAACGCCAAGTCTCATCACCCATGATGATTTTTCCCAGAAAATAATTGTTGGCGTTTTTCTATTCATTTAAGTTGTCAGGCACCCAAGCGTCATTGTTTTTTGTTTGGGCGTCGAGGTGTGCAGAACAAACTTTAAATACTTTTCTCTTCTTCTAAACATTATGGATAATGTCTTGAACGCTTGAGAAAGACATTTTCTGTTCGTTGCTCCACTGCGATTTCTAACACAACACTGACGTCTATAGTCGCACGTCCACTACTTATCACCGTTGAGAACTGACTGGTTGAGTGTTTACAGTTGTTAGTTCAAATGGTTCAAATGGCTCTGAGCACTAAGCGACTTAATTTCTGGGGTCATCAGTCGCCTAGAACTTAGAACTAATTAAACCTAAGTAACCTAAGGACGTCATACACATCCATGCCCGAGGCAGGATTCGAACCTGTGACCGTAGCGGTCGCTCGGTTCCAGACTGTAGCGCCTAGAACCGCACGGCCACTCCAGCCGGCAGTTGTTAGTTCAAACTGCCACTATAGTTACAGCACTGATGTCACTTACACGCCAGGAATAAGTCAGCCTCGGAACTTTTAAGGCTGATGGTGTATATGTGTACCTTGAAATTTCTTAATGTAGCGAATGTTTCATGAAATTTCACTACTGAAGCTGATGGGGTAGACATGTTCCATGAGATTTCGACTGGTGACAAAGCAGGTATGTTTGCATTCCTGAAACGTAAAACATTGTACTTTAGTCACTCTATACTACAGAATGTAATCATCAAACGTATATTTCCCCTTTCTGAAACAGAGAAAGAGATGTTACAAGTTATATGATTTACATAGTCCTTTGCTTTTCAGTTCTTGAACAGCGAGAAACTGGAGCCGAAATAAAGAAAGTTCCGACGAAACCAAAATTATGACATGGGCAAGATCGAAATTGGTAAGAGACAGCACAAAGAGTGAACGAATTAAATCTAGTAAGTTAGTCTGGACATATGATGACTATAGCTAGAAAGACTTCAGAAGTTAACTGCAAAGAACTTATTCCATCTGTTGTACATATAAAGCAGATTGCATGTTTGAATGTCCAGTACCTCCTCCCAAACCCCTCGAACGATTTTAGGCAAATTTGGCAAGTATCGACACTATAATCGCCAGCTTCAGTAGCAGCAGAGGTATGGAGAAAAACGTGTTTTTCCAACCCCTGGCGTATAGGCTGTCATGCGTGACAGGCATTTTGTGGGAGAACAGCCTCAGCCTGTCAATTCCATTTGCTTTGCAGGACAGCCCACATGGAGGAGTGATTGTCAAGGCAAATAAATTATTTGTAAGCCTCTGATGTGTAGCCTGACACGTGTGGAAGGAGTATCAGCCTACTGTATTGAAACATACTGCAAATACTAAAGGTGCCAATGAGTGTGGCTAGGGGTAGGTTGAGACAGACAGAGGAGGGTGTGGATGGAATGAAGAGGAGGAGAAATGGCCAGAGAGAGGGGAGGAGGGGGAGATGGATGAGGCAGGTGGAAAGTGTAGAGGGGTAGTGGGCAGTTCGGAAAGGAAGAGGGAAAGGAGGAGATGAATCTAGAGAGGGGAGGAGGATATGGTCAGATGGGGAGGGGTAGGACGAAGATATGGCCAGAGAAAGAGGGTGGGGAAATGGATAGAGATATGGGGGAAGAGGAGATGAAGAGACAGAGAGAATGGCAGGAGGAAATAAAAGTTGGAGGATGAGGCAGCCAGACAGAGGGAGAAAAAGGTCAACACAGATATGGGGAGGGGGGGGGGGGCGATGAATTTGTTCAATATATATGTGTTGAACACAGACGAGGTAAACCTGTATAGAAAAGGATACTCATGGTTATAATAAAAAGTGCACGTTGCCTACAGTGTGAATTATATGAAAGGTATCACTAGGTCTTTCACAGTTGAAAGAACAGAGATATCATGACTTAGGTGATTAGCTTTGCTCTAGCGTAAATCTCGAACTTGACTGCAGTTTGGTGAATTACATCGACTGCAATTACTCTACTTCCATGCTACCGTCTTTCTGAGGAACTTCCTACATTATTCTACTGTAGAGAGCACAGAGCATGTCGTACTTCACGAATTTAATCTCACTGGCTACATGGAGTGAGAAATACGTCACAAATTTGTTTGCGGCTCGTTCCAACTTAACGCTATCAAGCGTAAGAAAGCGACAAATTACGGACCTGTTTCACGGCAAACGAGCCAGCTTCCAGTTCGCGAGCTCGCTGAAATAGTGGCAAATTGCGAGGCGCGGCATCCCTGCTAATCAGATAACTCGAGCGTCATTACCGGCTCAGATCCCGAGATTCAGTTTGCGCCTCTCTCAGCGGCGCGGCAGCCTACGCAACGACGCCGGCGGTAGCGGCGGTGACGGAGGTGCCAAAACAAGACACAATCAAATCGGCTGGCGGGCTGAGTTATGGCTGCCTACTAGCGCGGCACTTCCCCCTTTCGCGTCACTGGCGAACGCCCGGCCTAATGAGCAAACACGGGTGGGATGGGAGAGGGGCCGCAGCTATGACGTCATCTTCATGTCCACTGGCAGGGCAGATGTATACGGTAATCGATGCGATCTGCTGACACTAACATTTGTGCCTACACCGTCCTACCAGTGTTCAGCTCCTGAACTGACGGCCTAAAAAGCGTACTTATTTAAGAGGAGCAACGGAAAAAGAACTGTGCTACATGTTTAGGAATCGAGTATTTCTAGAATTTATTTTCACTCTTCAGAGGATTGTGCGCTGATCTGAAACTTTCTGGAGATTAAAACAGTTTGCTAGGGTCGGACTCGAAGCTGTGACCTTCGCCTTCCGCGGATAAGTTTGTCACTGCTATTCAGGCACGAACGACGTCACACTAAGTATCAAACTTCGTACCGCGAGGTGTACTTAGATATCTCATTTCGTAAAACACTTGCTCGCAAAAGGCAAAGGTCTCAGGTACAAGTTCCAATCTGGCACAAAGATTTAATCAACTAGGAAAGGTGCACATTGAACAGGCACTTGATTTAAATAAAATGAATAGCTACACGGAACGCTGCGAAATGACTTCTGCACCTTGTTTTTCACGCTACAATTCTCCGAAGTCTATAAAGGCACATTTGCATGCCGTGCGTGAGTTTCCTCGTTTCCTCGGAAACGCGAAATCTTAACTAAATAATTAATCTCTGACAAATAAATAAAGCCTATGGCACACAACTGCAGCGCTATGCAGCTGATAAAACAAAATACAATTACGACACTCTTATGTTTCATTAAGAAGAAGTAGGTCATGTACAATAACTGGTGCGGGAAGCACGTACATTTTATTAACTGGCACACCGCCATATTTGATGTCATATAAGAACACTGCGAGTTGCAATATCACTAGGCACTCGACCCTGTAAAGATTCTGTATTTATGAAAGTAAGTTGAATTATTTAACTGTAGGCTTATTCGTTGAATATATCTGATTTAACTAACTGTGTAAACTTTTTATGTTTAGTAGACAGTCACCTCTGTACGACGTATTGACATGACTGGCAAATTATTCTAATACTGAGATTTTGAGTCCGCACCTACCGCAGCAGTCTTTGGAAACGATTTAAACACGGAGTCCGATTATTTGAGTCTTAATTCACGGTCAACTACGAATAACATTGCATTTACGAAAAAGCCATTGTCAAGCGTCTGATATCAAATAATTAAACGTCCACGTTCCAGATAAGCAAATATTAATTACAACCAATCACTATCATACATATACAATAACCAATATTTTATTTAATTTTTTTAATTACTTATTTTATATTGGCGACTGCGTGTCGGACTTGTTATTTTGTCATTTGTTACATTGTTCTCTTTGTTTCATGCGAAAAATCAACTTTCTGGACCTGGGCTTGAATGTATGAGAAATAACAAAAATCGAAAGATATTTTCCAATTCTAAAATTTTGCGGGAAGACGCAACATAGCTTCCAGCAAAATTAGGTAAGACGCAGCATCTTTGCTTTGGCAGGCTTGACCAGACGCACAATTCAGTGCATTAGCTTTTCAGTAGATTCTGTAGAATTTCTTTCGCGCGTATCAGTTTTCAGTGATAAATTTCATTCTCAGTACTTTTCCTTAAACAATAACTTCTGCAACAATACCAATACACGAGTGTACAACATGGCAGACTTCTGTACGATACGTTGTAACATGGCTAGCAGCCATTAAGAATAATCCGATATTCAGTTTACATTTTTAAATTGACAAACAGCCATTGTTGCTACGAGCGATTCACGTTTAACTGCATTTTATTTTAAAACCAGTGACAAACTTTATTTTCTTGAAGCATATCTTACGTGTGGCATGGTCACAACTAGAAAACATTACGCAAAGATGTAACAGCAAAGACATACTATTCAGACGCAATCCGACTCGGACGAGAGACAAATGTTAGGAAATGATTTTACGACAGCAACCGGTAGTGACGATTCAAATATTGACGCAAGTGTTAACGGAAATTTTAACAATAGGCCGTCCACCACAAAAATTTCAAAGTCTCAGTCAGAGTCGATGTTAATGCATGACGTCACGTCTAATGACGCGGCGGGGGCACAGACCTTGCTACCAGTAAACATTGCCAACATGTTACAAATGCTAATGAAACAAAACGCAGAAAATATGGCAACCTTAAAGACACAAAATGAACAATTAAAGACAAAAAATGAACAGTTAGAGAGACAAAATGACGAAATTAAATCTGATCTCATAGCAATCAAGACATGTAATGACACTTTATGTAAACGTGTGAAACTTGTAGACGCCACTTATAGACGCCACGCTGACCAAACAGATAACTGAACTTAGTACGAAATTTTCCAGGCTTAATACGATACAAGAAAAGACTACAAATGACGTAGCACTTTAACAGACACACGTAAAAAACCTTAATGTCACGTGTGAAGCTCTTACTGAACAAATTCAAACATATCCTTCAGTACATGACAACCTTGAAAAACGAATTACTGACGTGCAGAATAAATTTGACGATGTTGAACAACACCTGAATGAAAGATTACAATCTGATGCCACAGCTCATTTTCCAAATATTAATAAAGAATTGCATGATTGGGTAGAGAACAAAGACAAACATTTTGATAGATGCATACGTGAAAGTTTACCAACAATTGTGCACGACTTCGTAGCGGAATACATCACTAATAAAAAACAGCAGATTAGTGACGCAGTACAGTCTGTCACTGCACCAATGAAACAATTCACGGATCAACCATAGTCTGAATGTAACGAAAATACCAGCCAAAATGTACAGTTCAGAAACCAATATACATACGAGTATGACGCACACATACCGCACACGACAAACACACAAGAACAAAACACACCACGACAACAACACATACCACGTCGTGCAAACACAAACACAAGCTGTTATCATGGTAAACAACAGCAACATTATCGTAATTACTCGCCATCTGAACATTACAGTAATTACAGTGGAACAAATCCATATCATAATGCAAAGGAAGAAGAAAGCTTAATAAAACACAGGCAAATTCAGACTTTTATCCCAGAAAAACGAACCATTCATCCGGTGATATTTCTTAAATCTTTCAGTAACGCATTTCCACGCACCTGGAGTGACCGGAAAAAGATTTCATATATTGTCGGTTACATCCATGGCGATGCAGCTGTCTGGGCATACAGTCAAGCTGACGTATGTACCACGTACAGTGAGTCTGAGCGTGCCTTTCTGAACAAATTCTGGTCGCAATCCGTTCAGGAGCGACTCAGAAGACAAATTTTAGAACTTGAAACTTTTAACAGTAAAAATGGTAACTTACGCAGATATTTTGAAAAATACTTGAACATGGGACATTTTTGGACGAACCAGTCGCAACACGTGGTATATTCCGTCCGTTGAGGGCCAAATTGCCTTTCAACATTAAAGAAAACTCTTACATATTCCGGATGACGGTCCAGATTATTTAGTAACAGCTTTAGATTCGGTTGACATGTTACTAGAAGATCAGCGCTTCGCGAGGCAAAACAGCAGCCACAATGTTTATATCAGTGGTATGCAAAACATGCAGGCTTGCCAACTCAATTCTGGCACGCCGACAGTTGGATATGCGGTACAGCAAAAACAACCAACTCACATACCGTCTCAATACGGAAATCAAAATCAACGCGCGTATCTTTTTTTTTTTTTTAATGTGTGTTAAATCTTATGGGACTTAACTGCTAAGGTCATCAGTCCCTAAGCTTACACACTACTTACCCTAAATTATCCTAAGGACAAACACACACACTCATGCCCGAGGGAGGACTCGAACCTCCGCCGGGACCAGCCGGGATCAGAACACGCGTATTCCAATACAAACAACAGTTACAACATAATTACACTTCATGCGGCAATCCATACAAAAGACACCACGGTAATAACAACAACAACAACGGTAACAACGGATACAAATATAACAACAAAAACACAAACAGAAATAGAAACAATAATAGCTACGACCCAAGACAGCATCAAAGCTGGACTTGTAGCGATCAATACTTTCATTCAAACACTGCTGTACCACAGCAGCCACCAGGACAAATTCGGAGCATACCTTACGACCGACAGGTAAGTCATAATGCGCAACAGCAACAAAAACCGCAAAAGTTTGGAGATCACAACAGGCAATATCCGAATGTGAATATAATAGAAGTGACACCTGATACACAACCTCAATCTGTGTCAGTACCTAATACAAATGCTAATCCAACAAACTAGAAACAGTCACTTCTATGCCCCGGGTCGTGGCTGAAGAATTCTTGGGGGGCGACTTCAATGTTAATCAGTTATTTGACACCACCATTGAACAACAAAATAGTGATATGCCTAATAATTGTAAACAAAAACTACCTGTTTTATGTATAAGATACAACCACAATGAGAATATATCAGATGAACTTTTGCAAGACAGTAAACAATGTCGTTCAAACACAAATAAATTGTTTTAGCCTCTACTACTGGTGTAGTATGTGGGATTCCAACTACTATTATCTTAGATACAGGTGCAGCTGTGAGCGTTTTGTCTTTTAATTTCTATAAAAATGTGTGAATTGGAGCCTGCGCCTGAGTTGCCTGCCCAAAACTGTAAAATAACTACTGCTCTAGGTAACAAGTAATCTAAGGTTAAGAAGCAAGTTTTTGTAAACTTTAAAATAGGTAATGTAACCATACAATGGCCATTCCTGGTTGTACAAAACCTTGAGACAAATTGCATATTAGGATTAGATTTTATGAGCGAGAAGGACTGCATTATAGACTTCTCCAAAGGTAAATATATTTTAAATGATAAAGGCAATGTAATTATTATTGATTTGGACAGGAGAACTCTAAAGCATGACAAACACTGTACAGGGTACAAGGTTAAGTTAGTCCTTAACAATGAAATTCAAGACATGCACACTCACTCATTTGACACAGAGCTAATGGACTTGAAAACATTGATTGATCATAAGATAAATGAAGCTATAGCTCTCAGTGTACATGAACGTATGAAACTACTGGAAGTGTTATCCAAATATTTACAAGTTTTTACCAAACGATTAGGTGTTATCAACACGCATGTCTACAAGATTGAAGTTAAGCCTCACAAGATCTTCTACCACAAGACATATAACATACCGTTATCTCAACAACATGCTGTGTGCCAAGAACTAAAACAAATGTTAGACTGGAAAATCATTGAACCTACTTGTTGTCAAAAAACCAAATAGTAGCATTAGGCTAGTGTTAGAGGCACGAGCAATTAATCAAATAATTTTACCGGTTCACACAAAAACCAAAAATTTAGAAGAGCAATTACAGAAATTTCTAGGTGCAAAATATTTTTCCACAATAGATCTCGCTAATTCAGTTTGGCAACTAGGTATCACTCCGGATTCTCGAAAATATACTGCATTTATATTCGAGGGGCGAACCTATCAGTTTTGTGTTCTACCATTCGGATTGAATGTCAGTTCTGGAGTATTCGTTACAGTCCTGGATACCGTGCTAGGCGATGATTTAGTTGAGACAGTTACACACTCTGTAAATGATATATTGATAGCTACACAGTCTTGGAATGAACACACTGACACACTTCAAACAATTTTAGAAAAATTTGCACAAGCTGGATTCACAGCCAATCTTAGAAAATCAAAATTTGATTGCAGTGAGATAAAACATTTAGGACATATCATTAATTCACAGGGCATACGTCCTGATACCAGTAAATTAGATGTTATCAGAAGCTTTCCTAGCCCTCGAACAAAAAAGCTGTTAAAATCATTCCTTGGGCTATGTTCATTTTTCAGACGTTTTTTACCACAACCACTATTGAACAGTAAACATCTGTTAAATCTACTCAGAAAGAATCAAGTTTCGATCTGGTCGGAACAGTGCCAGAATGACTTTAATACAATTGAACATGCTTTAGTGAATGCAAACATATTGCGCCATCCAGATTTCGATTTAGATTTTTGTATGACTTGTGACGCTTCATGTTCTAGTTTGGGCTGTTGCCTACTTCAAGTTGTAAGGAATAAAGAATTGCAAGTCGTACTCTAAGTGAATGTGAGCGTACATATTCCACTACTTAGCTAGAAACACTTTCCATAGTCTTGGCATTCAAGAAACTCAATTATTATTTATTTGGCAAACATACAGTAATTTATACCGATCACCAGGCCCTGACATTTTTGTTACCTTGTGAACTTATACATTCTAGACTATCACGATGGGCAGTTAGTCTTCAGAACTACTCTTTTGAAATTAAGTACATAAAAGGTAAGGACAACATCACTGCCAAAGCTTTATCTAGACTTCCACAAGGCATGAATGAAACCAACAGTGACTTAGAAAACATAAATGACTACAGGATTCCCTTAATGCAAGACAAGCAGTATCACCAATATTATATTGATATGTGCAGAAACATGGCTAAATTACAAAAATCTGATCCTCACTGGTATAAGATAATAACATTACTGGTAGAAAGACACAATCGTCCTTTGACTAAGTATTACAAGTTACACAATGATGTATTATTTTATCGCCGACATCCAAATGCTACTAACTGGTGTATATGCATTTCCAAAGAGTCTGAACATAATTTGATTTGGCACACACACTTAGTTAGGGTTCATTATGGGACGAAAAAGTGGTTAGCAAAGCTCAGCACATACTGTTATTTTAGCAATATGAGAAGAAAAATTTACAGGGAACTGAAAACATGTGTCGTATGTCAAAAATCAAAACCTCAGAATTTATCCACAAAAACAGATTCCATTCTATTTTACCGAGTTAACCCCTGTAAATTCTGTGTACTGACATAAGTGGACCGCATCCAGCAAGCTCTGGATGCGTCAAATATATCTTAGCTTTTTATGATATATTTTCTAAACATGTAAAACTTTATGCTTCAAAATTCGCCACTGCAAATGCTATAATACGCCGATTCTCAAGTGATTACCTGACGCACGTGGGAAAACCTAAAGCAATTCTGTCAGATAATGCAGCATACTACTCTGGGTACAAATGGAGAAATTTCTTGAACGATAATAACATTAAAAGTATATTTATTTCAAAGTTTAGTCCACAATGTAACGCGACTGAGAGACTTTTCCGAGAACTAAAGCGATTCATGAGGACCTATATTTCATGAAAACATACTAATTTGGTGTCCTACCTAAGTCGTTTCGAAGATGTACACAATAACTTAAATATTTACAATACAAATTGCACACCTAATGAGATCATGCTCAATTGCAAACAGAACGATCAATGGGTAGAACCATTACCTAAGTTGTCAGACAAGGAAATCACACCTGAACAGAAAATAAAAGAAGTATTGCCTACACTGACACATCACGCACAGATAGGAAACAAACATCACACAAACATAATAAAAAGAAATCAAAAATTCAAGGCAGGAATGCTTCTACTACTTCGTACTCAACATAAATCCGTAGCGCTCAAGCGACGCAATGCTAAGTGGCGTCTGCTATATGAAGGACTTTATATTATTGTTAACATACCGCATCCTGGTGCGTATCTGTTACAACATCCTAGAACTAACAAAATTATTGGGCTATACGCACACCGAGATCTTAGAGTATTTCATGCTAAATAATGTCAAAGTCATATCCATGAAAACATTGCTAAGTAACTCGCAAAACTCTATTTGCTACAACATATATAATAAGTAGTATAGAAATTTTCATTTCAGCTGTACCAGTAACGCAGTTGAAGACAGAAGAACTTTTCTTTCAACGCCGCGGCACTACCAAGAAGACTGAATATTAAGGTAAAATTTACGTAGCAGTGAATGATATATTAATTTTTCACGGAACATATGTGACTGTAGGTACCACTGACTTGGTATGACACCTGACGAACCGACAGACATCATCTGTGAAGTGATCTTTTACTTCGAGAAATAGATTACACGCACATCTCTCAGCAAGAAAAGCATCTACCAGTAGCCAAGGCCACACAGACACTATACACACACGCACAAAATATGAGGAATCTAACAGTTTTCCGTCTCCCATTATTTTGAATATTTATTGAGTAGTGAAAACGCCTGGTCTTGCCTACTGATGTAATGAATGTTGTGTCTAATCTATCTTAATTTCAGATGACATCACAAAAAACATCGATAAAAACCCAAAAAAACAGTAAAAGAGAATGTACATATCTGCAATTTATGTAATCAAATGTGACTTAATGTAATAATTTACAGCTATGTAATGATGATGTAAACATGTTTATGTGTAACTGTATTATGTTTATGCTAAGAAAATATGTGACGTGTGTATGTATGATTACTTATGTTTTTTGAAAAAGATGTGTAATGTAACTGCTACTATGTGATAATTTGAACGATAACGAGTGCTAAAATGTGAAAAACTTAAAAAAAAAACATTGCATAGTGAACCACTGTTCACGAACATTAACGTACATTACTAGGTCTGCAACTATGCAGAAACATATGTGAAAGAAACTTAATGATATTCATCATGCATCGTACCTTTGTAAATGCGATGAACGGTTTCTTTGATAAGTAACTACGAACATTTAGGTGAGCTATATTTAACAAAAAACTGAAAATGTGAAGTGCATAATTGGTGCATCGTCTAGTGACATTACTACAGCATCTAACTTCAAGATTTTAACTGGATTAAATGGTCACAACGTGCCTGTCCAGAAAACGACACGACGAGTGGAAGAATTTTGGTTGGAACTTCAGGGAATGGAATGTTCTCGAAATGTGACGGACACACTTACCTGGACTATCCAAGGATCGACGCCAGCTATGTGCCGTCCGAGGTTCTGCAACCAAGCTACCACGGAATATCGAAAACGAACTGCATATGGACCAATTACTCGACGGGTCACGTCCGATCTGTAATAAACAATGCTTTTTGTCACAACGAACTGCATCACAACGACTATAATGGAAATAGGAAATGGGCATGCTTATGTATCAATTACGTTGTTATATAGCGATGTTACTGTGATCAAAAAACTGTACCACGACGACACTAACCTGTGAAACAATACTGTGCAGCAGATGAATGTAAACTGTAATAACGACACGATGTGTATAGGTCAACGCACCTGAAACAAAAAGACATTTTTCTTTGAAGCACTTCAATGCAATACTATGTAACTGAGAACATTCAACAATGTAAAGTTGTATTGTATTATAACAAATATTGTAATTTTAAAATTAAGTTACCTGTCATAGAATGTACTCTTCATATGTAATCTTGGTGGAATATTATCTTTGTGCAACGATTAAGAAACGCGCGCGCACACACGATCCATATGAACTGTAATACTGTGCAGCGTGATCTAAATTTATGATATAACGGCAGTGACGGAGACATATAGACGCTTCTGCGCATGCGCGCACTCTATTTTGCCAACATAAGAACTTTTACGGCGCACGCGCGTCATTCAAATTTTGTATATAAAATACTGTATAATGTATGTCATGTAAATAGTTGTAAATAACTTAGATTTTCTTGTGCCTTTAGGTGACTCGCTCGCCTGCAGATGTGTCCTTTCCCCTCGTAATTCAGGGGGCAATATAAAGGCACATTTGCATGCCGTGCGTGAGTTTCCTCAGAAACGCGAAATGTTAATTAAATAATTAATCTCTGACAAATAAATAAAGCCTATGGCACACAACTGCAGCGCTATGCAGCTGATAAAACAAAATACAATTACGACACTCTTATGTTTCATTAAGAAGAAGTAGGTCATGTACAATAACTGGTGCGGGAAGCATGTATATTTTATTAACTGGCACACCGCCATATTTGATGTTATATAAGAACACTGCGAGTTGCAATATCACTAGGCACTCGACCCTGTAAGGATTCTATATTTATAAAAGTAAGTTGAGTTATTTAACTGTAGGCTTATTCGTTGAATATATCTGATTTAACTAACTGTGTAAACTTTTTATGTTTAGTAGACAGTCACCTCTGTACGACGTATTGACATGGCTGGCAAATTATTCTAATATTGAGATTTTGATTCCGCACCTACCGCAGCAGTCTTTGGAAACGATTTAAATATGAAGTCCGAGTATTCGAGTCTTAATTCACGGTCAACTACGAATAACATTGCATTTACGAAAAAGCCATTGTCAAGCGCCTGATACCAAATAATTAAACTTCCACGTTCCAGATAAGCAAATATTAATTACATCCAATCACTATCATACATATACAATAACCAATATTTTTTTATTTATTTATTTTATACGTCACAAAAGGATCATATGACAGTTGCTGAAAACAGGCGATTCGGCAGCATACCCATGATGTAAACACACTAACGTGTTAGCAACGAACAGATGAAGCGTCCATGAGGCTGAAACTTCAAGACAGATTAAAAATGTTGTGATGTGTACAGTGGTGTGTCGTGTAGAATGTCTGTCTCTATGAATCATGTTACTGTGTTAATGTATTGTAAAGACATGCACACGCTGTGAAATGTGTGGTAAGAATCTGATAAAGCTTGTTTGTGTGCTGGAAATCTTTGGATGTGGGCCTAGTTTAAAATTGTTTGCTTAATATGTTACGTGAAACATTCAAAACATACACAGAAAACAACCTGCGAGAATCTTGAATGTATTAAAATGCAGGCAGCTAACTGTACGTCTGAAACAACAGTTAAATTAAAGCAGCATGCACATACTTAAAAGTAGTTCTCTTTTATGGTAATATTCCGTTAATTGTTTTTCAGTTTTATCAGAAAATACATCTCGTCTACACGTACAATCTACAACCACACGGTATTAAACTGTCTTTGGTGGTAGAGCGATAAGTTCCACCTGGTAAGCGCTCAGGGCTACCTTTACATTAAATACCAAATATAGTTCTTCAATAAAATATCCAGCTATCGCGGGTTACGCCCTAGCATGAACACCTGTGTGTGCCACCTCGTAATATTTGAAACTTCTCTCGATAATTTTTTTTTAGTGATAAAACATCGTCTTTGCCACAGATTCTATCAGCACAAAACAGCAAGATGTTTTTACGTAAAATTCCTTGATATTAAGCAAAATAGCTATCCACTCAGAAGGAGTATTATTAGTATCGTTTTAAACAAGTCTGAGCTGAATATTATTCATCAGTTCAGAAATATAGTGAAATAACGTTAAAGGTCTTTAGACGGCCGACAACATTATGAATAGCATCTGCGGCTCTCATGCGATATTTGAAATGTTCACAGACATTTCTTAAAGCGTGGGGGTTATAATGTACTTCAATAATAGATTACAAAATTAGGTAAAATTTCATCTATTGCTTGACATTACCAAATTACACTTACAGCAATCACGTCTGGCCTCCAGCACGTTCAAGATACATCTGAAATTAAACAAGAAGAAGAAGAAGTGAGAACAAAAAAATCATCAGAGCATTTGTTCTAAGAATGACAATGCTCATAGATATTATTGTCTCGTATAACAGTTCTTTGTAGGTCATAACACATTCAATTAATATTTTTCGTGATATTTTCATAAAGAAAATTCGTCTATATCAGTTATTGACACTTCCATGGTAAATAAAGTTCGCTTTCACGAAAGTTTATCACACAAATGTCTGCTCCAGGAGGCAAGTAGTACAATGTGTGGCAGACCGGATCTCAAACCTGGGACTTGGCAATAGCCTCATCAGGTGTGGCTCTCCATACATCACTCACGACCCGCCATTTCAGCTAGAGTACTGCCAGTTTCAAAACGTCACGGAATCTGCTGCAGAGTACAAGATTCATTCTCTTTGAGGATGTTCACATAGATGTAGGGATCAGCTGTCACAATGCAATTGTAACAAGATCAGGTATCAAGGAAGGGAGGGGTACAAAATTAAGCAGAAATGTCTATATGGTCTACACAGCCAGTAAATTGGAAGAGGTTGTATCAGTATTCAGACAAGAGCGAGAATCTTATGATTCAGTCAATGAAAGTGTATATGTGGGGTGTTGCTGTTCAGTACACGCCTATGATGGTCTAGTCCTACCTCTGGTGACCTAAAGAAAAGGGAAGCACCCCTTAAGATGTAAATTAATTTAAACAAATGATAGTGTTGCACAAACAAACATGCTACTGAAACGATAAAGAGGGTGATCCAATTAAGCATGAAAATATGGATACCTTGCGACACACATAGATATAATAATGAGAGGAGGGCTCATATATGTATAACAGAAACAATCGGCCACCACAAAAATAAAGTACTGTTATCATAAGACGTCAACACATGAGTTGCCCCCTGATGCAACTCAATGAAACATTTATTAAATGGACAAGCGATTACAATTGTAAAAACTAACCTTGGCGTAGTTGTGTTGGCATGATAAAAGCGCAATTGCGAAAATAGTTCCAAGATATGAACAATGACTGCAAGTAAGGTTAGCGAATTCCAGGAAGAACACGGTAAATAGATATGAACACCAGTACAATCGCCAAAGTCCATAATGAAAGCATCCAAGTGGGTGTCGGACAACAAAACTGAGTAACTGTCTCCTGAAAGGAGTTAACCGACTTCGAATCCCTGTCGCATCACTGTTTGCAACGCTGGCCCATTCTTACTAAATTCATGTAGTGTGGATATTGAAGGCAGTGGCGGTAGTGGCTGCGGACTGTGGGTTCAGCCTACCCTCTGCACTCGATACTCGAGCGGAGCCACTCTTGCCGTCCTTTGTGACCGAGTAGTTCAAGGCGCTTCAGTCTGGAACCACGCTGCTGCTGCGGTCGCAGGTTCTAATCCTGCCTCGGGCATGGATGTGTGAGATGTCCTTAGGTTAGTTACGTTTAAGTAGTTCTAAGTTTAGGGGACCGATGACCTCAGATGTTAAGTCCTATAGTGCTCAGAGCCATTTGAACCATTTGGAGCGACTCTTCTATACGATTGCATGGTTCGTCTCATCAGTCATCTGCACACTTACGTCGTTGGCCTCATTCTGTCCTAATGCTCTGAGACTTGGTGTCTCTGTTAGAGCAGGAATATCAGGAGCCAATAGTGGCAGACAATGCGAGTTCTGTAGAGTAGTAATTTAGAAATGAGTTTAAACAAACTCCGCCTCTTCTGTAGTTCGCTATTATTAACCAAAAGTGCTTTGGCACAGGGAAGAAGCTAGATATCATAAGGAAACCACTACTTGATCAATGAGAGTAGCATATAATATCCCCAAACGCATTATGTGATAATTTTAGAGTAAACCCGCCATGTAACGTAGAGAAACCATGACTGAAATTCAAAAGAATAGTCGAGCAAGCTCTAGAAAAATGTAAACTTAATTAAAGATAGTGGAAATCCCTATTAATGTGTGAACAGTGTTGGGAAGTAATATTTGCTATGCTGCCAGACAGAAAGAGCAACTATAGTTGGAGTCACGAGCAATGATGATCGAATTTAGGTTAAGTCTTTGCATCTGACGTTACGCATTCTCCAATAGCCACTGAGTGTTCACTAGTGTTCTGAGCGCACTTTTGTGAAAGTTTCAGCGGGTGCGAGTATTTAACATGATCTTAGCTAGTTATTTGGTGAATTTTTATTCCATTTGTTGCGAGTTGTCGTGGCTAATGATGGTGGTCAGCATCAATTTTTACATAAGCAACCGAGAGACATAATTTGTGAGATACACCCTTTCTTCAAGTGCATAGCCCCTCGACCTCTACCCTCCACCAGCAGAAGACATCAATGATTTCGATTTCTGGCCATCCACTGCCCCCCTCCGCCCCCGCAAATGCCACACCAGCCGCTACAGTAACAAACAATCGACAAAGAGTTCTAGATTAATCTAGTTTAAGACCGTTTAACTTTAAGTAATATTTCTCTGTATGTATGTATGTATGAACGCCTGAAAATGAACAGAACATGTTCGAAACGCGTTGTATTATGTTAGATTAAACATAAAATAAAAAAGTGGCTGGTAGCAGAAACTAGAAAAAATTAATTATCCAACACAGTCACGGTTCACATACATAGCCACTTTGGGTGAAAATAATAATGAATATGAGTGGTTTGGCGATTGTATGGTCATACTGGTTGAATTTTGGATACGTAGAGCTGGACATCTTATTTGGCAATGGGGTAAATACTGTTCAATTACAGAGGTACGGGACTGGGAGGGGCCACATTCGAGATTTCTCAGAAGAACGATAACACTCTCCTGCAGCGAGCAGAGTGATTTTTCGAAGATGTAAACATCCACTGAAAAGATTGGCCAGCCACGTCTCTGGATCTTAATCCTTTAGAACATGTCTGTAATGGGTGGGGAGGCGAACTTCAGCCAGTCAGTCGCTTCCAAGGTCTCTCCCATACCTACACCGAGCTCTTACTGGAGACATCTATGTAGAGAGTATTACCACAGCCACTGTAAACATCGACACTGTCAACGTCATATAGCAGATAGCATTAGTCATACCGAATATTTACTATACTGCCACTGTGGAATATATGTTAGAGTTCTGTTATAGAGGGATGAGGCACAGTGGTTAGCAAGCTTGCCTCGCGTGTCTGATGAACAGAGTTCAGATCTTTGTCCAGTCGTTCTGGTTATGATTTTTGGTTAACTAAAGTTGAAGGAACACAAAGGAAGACGAATGGGTACCTTTGAGAGATAACGTAGTGAAGGCAGCAGAGGATGAGATAGAGAAAAATGAAACTGACGAAATGAGAAAACATATAGAAATGCAGCAACTCAAGCCGGCAAAAGGGAATACAGATGTCTAAAAATGAGGCTGACACAGACTGCAAAATGGTAGAGCAGCAATACTTAGAGGTGAAATGCAAGGCCATAAAACCATGCATGACTATGAGAAGATAGAGGCACACATTTAAAAATATACAAATAAGCTTTGCAGAAAAGAGAAGCAACTTAAGAACTGATACAGCAAGCAATGAAAGGAACTCATGACACTAGGCTTTCTCTAACTATCGCTTCCTTTCCTACTCTCAGATAAGCAATTTTTGATCTCCAGAGGAATTCTTTTGTCACCATGACCGAGCCAACATCGGTCTTCTCGACGCACAGCGGGTGTTTCTAATGAAACTTGATGTACGAATTTACTGGGATATATTACAGATATGAAGCAGCTAAGAGAATTTTAATGTAACTTAGATGGAATCTTCAGCACAAATGAAATTTGAGCCACTCTTTCCATTGTGGTAGTCACTAACCCACAATGACAGATTATTAGTGAAAAAAGCGCAGTTACAAATGACAAAATATCTCAAGGGAGAAATTAAGAAAGAGATTGAAGACTTTCGTTATTCGAGCCCGTAAGTAACGTGTTAAAACGAAATTGCAAGACTGCAGCCTACGAAGTAAGTGCCACGCTTGTGCAGAACCCAATAAGAAAATTAGATTGAATTGGAAGTGTACTTGGGAGGAGGGGGGGAAGGAACTATAAAGAGAGAAAATGATTGTTGTTAACCAGCCTCTAGTCATTTGTTGAAAGTGGCTGTATAGACCAGATTAAGGGCAACACGTAGATGGCTGACTGGTCTTCGCATCGACCATAGATGTGCGTGGTATCAAATCCGGCATCCTTCTATGTCATATTCCCGTGACGCTACGGAATTGATAGCAAGGCTGGAATTTGCAAGTCTGATTTCATAGCAATGGAAACATACTGCCACGGCATGATCACGTTAACAAACAATAAATAAACCACAAATGGGACACGACTGAGAAACGAATGTGACGAATGAAGAGCAACTCCATGTCTCCAGCAGTTTTATAAACTTGGTAGTCTACCTCCAGAGATAAAACACACTCCATATTGCCAACTCTGTACGGAAGCTGCCCTGACGTACCCCAGTTATGTCTTTATGGTAGGACGAAGAGCTTAACGTGGAGCCAGTGTGAAGAAAGGTAAATAACTATCTCCTTCCACGACTACGTGGGTCACAGAAAAATTTGAAGGGATATAACTTTTCCTAGTAGTCAATCCCATATTGAGATTGTTAATAAAAGTTATTTACGGTAGTAACATGATTATTCTGATCTCACCGTCTGATAGTCCTATCCTTCGACAACACATTGCTTGCATCAGAATTTGGTAATAAACCATTTAGTGGGACATATTCTTTTGTGTTAGCAGAAGAGCCAACACCGTCTTACGAGTGGAGGCCGAAATGCACGCGTTTTAGCTCACGCAGGCTGGCGTGAGGAGGGAAGAACTATACTGACGTGAGGTCAGGAACGTGACAAGGAATGAGAATTCAGAAAGCGGACGAAATTAGTTTGATAATTAACTTTAATCAATTAATGAAGAACGTCGCTCTTGACAGTACATGATTCACAATATTGTCTGTTCAAAATACGTTCTTGAAGATGGTAATTATAGAAACTGAATATGGCGCCTTGCTAGGTCGTAGCAAATGACGTAGCTGAAGGCTATGCTAAATTGTCGTCTCTGCAAATGAGAGCGTATGTAGACATTGAACTATCGCTAGCCAAGTCGGCTGTACAACTGGGGCGAGTGCTAGGGAGTCTCTCTAGACTAGACCTGCCGTGTGACGACGCTCGGTCTGCAGTTCACTGATAGTGGCGACACGCGGTTCCGACGTATAGTAACGGACCGTGGCCGCTTTAATGGCTACCACCTAGCAAATGTGGTGTCTGGCGGTGACACCACACATTCACATATCAATTTCTCGTACTTGTTTAATATACAGGGCGATACAGGAAAACGGGAACATTTCCACAATCCAACTAGAAGTGATGAAGGAAAGAAGTTGCATTCATAGTAATTGAAAACTTACAACTTTGCCTTTTACGAAACATTGAGGTCATTTATCATTGTTTTAAAATTACATCCTTTAGATGGCGTCCTCCAGTACGAATACATTCGTGAAATATGCTGCCGAGATTCCTCATTGACCGCTGCAACATCTCAGCTGGGATACTGTGAATCGCATCCCAATTTCTCTATTTAACTCATCCAGGGTTCCTGGTCGAATCGTGTAGACTTTTCTATTGAGGTAGCCCCCCCCCCCCCCTCCCAAGAAAATCACAAACGGATAAATCTGGCGATCTAAGGGGCCAGGAAATGTTACCGGGTAATGAGATCACACAGTTGCCAAACAAATATAGCACATACGCCATTGATTGCCGTGCAATGTGTGATGTCGCTCCGTCCTATTGAAACCAGGGTTCTGGAACGTTTGGAAATTAGTTCAATGCAGGGGTAACGAAAATTCGTAACATCTCCACGTTACGAGCGGCATTGACAGTTATTGTGTTCCCTGTCCATTTGCGAAAAAATACTGTCCGATAACCCCATGTAATGAAACACCACACCATATTGCCACTTTACTAGCGTGTTAAGGGCGCCCATGAACGTCATTAGGGCCGGCCGGAGTGGCCGTGGGGTTCTAGGCGCTACAGTCTGGAACCGAGCGACCGCTACGGTCGCAGGTTCAAATCCTGCCTCAGGCATGGATGTGTGTGATGTCCTTAGGTTAGTTAGGTTTAAGTAGTTCTAAGTTCTAGGGGACTGATGACCTCAG
This sequence comes from Schistocerca serialis cubense, assembly GCF_023864345.2. NCBI lineage: Eukaryota > Metazoa > Arthropoda > Insecta > Orthoptera > Acrididae > Schistocerca > Schistocerca serialis. The sequence continues at coordinate 431,552,443 of NC_064645.1, forward strand.
AAGCTGTCCCATAGTGCACAGTGCCATTTGAACCATTTTTGAACGTCATTAGGATTTATGTTTGGCCAGTAACAGTAGTTCCGTTTATTCACATAACCTGTGAGATGAAAATGTGCCTCATCTGACATCCACAACTTGCTTAGAAATTCATCGTCATCGTTTAATTTTTATCATTTGTTAACAGAATCCTAACCGTAACCAGTAATCTTTGTCCTTCAATTGTTGCACCATCTGTAGTTTGTACGGATGAAATTTTAAATCAAGATGAAGAATTCAGGGAACATTCTCCTGGGACATTCCAACCACTGCAGCTTGCTTACGAACTGGACGCCGTGGCCTCCGTAAGACAGACTCGAGTACAACATCAACGTTCGCTGGAGAACGCACACTTCTTAGTTGTCTTGTTGGTTTCTTCTTTAGGGCAGATCCGGTCTCTTCAAAGTTATTACTCCAATATTTTATCTCGTGTTTCGACGGAACGGCATCGTGACGTCCTAAATTACAAAAACTTCGAAATTCCCTCTGCGCCGCTACCGAACTATCACTGTTTTTATAAAACATTTTTATGGCTAACGCACGCTGTTGTCCGTTCTACGGATCCATGATTACTAAAATGGCGGACTGTTTACTCGCTAACTGTCACGAACCTGCAGTGCTGCCACCTGCACATCGCTACCACTACTCATTTCAAACATTCCCGTTATTCTGTGTCACCCTGTACATCTAATCGACCCATGGTATCAATCACTCGGTTCGTAATTACATCAGCTGTCACATTCTGTGAAGGAATTAACTTATACTGACTCCAAAAATGCTCTTACTTTGCATGGGCAGAATTTAATGTTTGAATTTTCATCGGCAACATATACGTTAATCGCTCTCGAGAAGTTTACAAGCTGCAAAATATATGAATATGTGAAAGGGCTATACAAAGTCAAAACCTTGATGACAATATTACCTAAAAGAAAGAGGCAGTGAGTGAAGGTGGGACATACGATAATGCGAAAACAACTTGACGGCGAATCAGCGACCTAAGTCGAAACAAGGCAGTTGAAAGAGATGACTTTTCTTCAGACCCTAAGATGCTATGAGAAACCACACGCAATAAAACTATACCAGGTGGTATGCAAGAGATATGAAACAGCCGTAATACTCTTCGGCTTAAAAAAGAATGAAATAATAATAAATCCAAAGAAGGCAGGTGCGAACTAGAGCGAATATAATACATCTACATCTACGTGGCTACTCCGAAAATCACACTTAAGTGCCTGGCAGAGGGTTCATCGATCCACCTCACACTAATTCGCTGTTATTCCACTTTCGAACAGCGCGTGAAAGAAATGAACATTTGTGTCTTTCCGTGGGAGCTATAATTCCCCTTATTTTATTATGATGATCATTTCTCCCTATGTAGGCTGGGGTCAACAAAATATTTTCGCATCCAGAGGAGAAAGTTGTGAGAAGATTCTGTCGCAATGAGAAACGCCTTTGTTTTAATTATGTCCACACCAAATCCAGTATCATGTCCGTGACACTCTGTCCCCTGTTTCTCGGTAATATGATTTTGAAATTTCTCTATGTACTCTGTTATCATATCGGGTAAGGGTCCTACACTGCGCAGCAGTACTCCAAAAACGAACGGACAAACGTAGTCTAGACAGTCTCTTTAGTAGATTAGACTGAAGCATCAATTTAATTCATAGAACCAAAAAAGATCTTGAGGAAGCAGAATTTACTTTCACTAACAACAGAACGTAAATGCCTGCTCACTCCCCCTTAGCAATTCAACTGCATTGACGTCTATGTGTAAAGACGACGGTATTGTTGCTACCAACCTATTTGATCGGTGGCGCATTCAGACTGTAGTTTAACGAAAACAACACCAATTGGTCATCGTGCTCTTATGGCCAATGTGTCCCTGTCTCTTGTAATTATTCATAATAATTCGCAAAATGGCCGTCGCGGGCAGAGACGTTAGTCCGTCCCTCCCTTTGACAGAACTGCCACCTCTCCAGGGATTCCAACTTGTAAACCGTGAGCCCAGGCCGTACTGGCTGAAACGAATCCTAACTTTCGCCCAGTTTAGGTTGGCCACGGGAGCCTCTTTCTGCCAGCGGACGTATACCGAGGTTCCATCCTTTCGCTAACAAAAGCCGACCGGAGAGGCCCTGTCGTCCTCAGTCGTTTACAGTTCCTGTTTGGAGTCAGACCGTGATCTACAATAGCGTAACTGTTGCCCCGTTTATGTGTCGTTGCACATTGTACTGTTCTTGGTAACAGCCATGAGGCCCACAACTAGAGTTAGTGCTGCTCCGCATTCACTGTAATGCAACCGCGATTATTTCGGTCGTGAATGCAATAGTCTGCATCTCAGTCGGCGGGCGCGAAGAAGCCATCCATGCTTTCGTAATAGTATCAATGCTTTGTACTACTCCTGCCTGGGATTCAGTCCATTTCTCGTGGGTAGTAATGGTTTCGACAAATCTACCAGTATACTCTCTGATCAGAAGCTGGACGAGTTATCAAAACTCTCATTTATATCGCAAGTACTTGTTTCTTTTGTCTTGTCCTGTCCTGTAGCAAGACTTCTCAGATTAGATTGATCAATTGTTTGTGGATAAGTCGTAAGTAACTTGTAACAGCCTACTCGTATTTCCATGTGGAATTTTTTTAACAGTATATGCAGATTAGTCAGACTTGTGGTCTGAAGAATTCCCTTTTGCCCCATATACCTATTTCTTTTAGAAGGCAGAAACCCCTGCAAGACGAGGTGCGGTTCGACGCTGGCCGCACTCGAGATAGCAGTAAATTAGCAGGTAAGACTAAATCCACCTATTAATTGGGAATCAGAGGTCAGACAGTTTTTATCAGCTCTACACTCAGTAACGCCGCGTTCTTTTAACACAACACAGCAGTATCTACAGACGTTGAGACTGTGACAGGATGAAGTGCCAGGTATCCCTTCCCCTGTTGCTTTCTACAACGACTTACTTTAGCAGTCATAAATCTCTACTAGGCGACATAGTGTCCGATGCTGGCTGCAATTGAGACAGTCGTAAATTAGCAGATAATGCTAAACGTACCTGTTAGTTTGGAGTCATGGGTCAGGCAGTTTTATCGATTCTACAGTCTGTATCACCAAGTTCTTGTAACAGAACACAGCAGCATCTACAGGCTGCTTCACAATTCATGTTAGGCTCTTCCAGAGGTTGTAGAAGGGATTTAGTAGATCAAATTTTACGTATGAAACCATGTCCGGAAATGTCATCCAACAACGCTACAAAGCGTCAAACCTGTAGGCGCTGGCGCCTGTAAATGTATCCCGTGATGATCTTACAGATTCCAACAGATATTGGAGACGGATAAATGTATCAATTTCAGGTAGGGGTCCCTGGTTCGTAAACGAACGAGTCGAAAATCATTCTGTTACCTCTGGCAGTGGAATACGTATACTGGTACTGTTTTTGCTAAGAATGTATGGTATGCAATTTTCTGAGGTGGTAGTGTGGACTAAGACATTAAAAAAATGTCCAGTGGACAAGGGCTCTGCATTGCATACCTGAGGAGCTATGAGCACTTGTTCATCTTCGCTAGTGTGAAACACATCTCCTCTATTGCACAAGTTCTCCTAGTTCTTAAGATATGTTTTTTAGAGCACATTTTTATTGCACATTTTTTCTTGATTTCGTCCATACTACCACCTCTGAAAATTTGCCTACCCTACAAACATAGCAAGAACAATATCGGTACATGTTTTCCACTGTCAGATGTACCGCAATGGTTTTGGCTTATAGCTTTCGACTCATTCGTTTCCGGTACAGGGACCCTTACCTCAAACTGATACATTTATCCTTCTCCATCAGCGTTAGAAGTTTATAATATCATCACGGTATCACCCTGTCTATACACACATTTACAGGTGCCGGCGCCTATAACTTTGACGCTCTGTAGAATCGTTGGATGACATGAGTTACCAAGTAAAACTTTATCTGCTAAACTCCCTCTACAGCCTCTAGAAGTGTGTAACATGAATTGTGAAACAACCTCTACATGACTACGTAAGAGCCGAATGACAAGAAAATGAGGCAGTATTTACGAATGAAGTGAGACAGGTTTTTTAGCCCATATCCCATGTTATTCACCCTTACACTGAACAAGCAGTAAGAGAAATTTGGTAACGGAATTAAAGATCTGAGGTGAGAAATAAAGTTACTTAAGGTTTTCCATCGACATCATTGCATTTCTGTCAGAAGCAGCAATGGACTTTGAAAATCAGATCAACGGAATGGATAGTGTCTTGAGAAAAGGTTATCAGATGAATATTAACACTGGTGACTTTGCCATGGGCACTCTCCTCTCCAGAAACGACAGCGGCCAGTTTCATAGAACTGTACACATAAGTTTCTGGTCTGACGAACACTCAATCAGCCTATCACATATGCTAATGCCACAGAAAAATGAAGACGAAACTTTCTGGAGCCATATGGAACAGGGGTTGGAACGCCGCAGTTAACATTCTCGTAATGTGGTAGTTCTACGAGATACAAACAACAGTGAATGGCTCCAGTTGGATGTGGCGTAACTGAAGATATTTACGAACTGCTTCACCGAAGTGAGGCTATTATCAAAGCGAGAGGCTGTGTTACACGGTGTTAGTATGATCTCATCTTGGGATAATCAACTTTTTGTTTGGCGTGCTTACTATAGCGTAATGAGCGTCGTCTAAATGACGAACTTCCAAGTTCATGCGGGATTTTCCTTTTAAAGAAGTAGGACAGAGAGAAAGAGAGAGAGATATCTTTACAAGGCGTTTTATTGTGTAGATCATGTCATACTTTTAGAAAAATTCGAGTTTTATGGGAGTAATGGCTTTATACGAAGTGCTTTGCATGATACTTAAAGAACGGAATGCAAAAAGCTCTGTTGAATAATTCTATTTTGGAAAGGTAGGAATTTTCAGTGACTGGGAAGAAATCACAGTAGGAGTCCTCATGCTTCAATTTTGGGTCCAGCGCTATTACTTGCATGAGAGGAAGTCCAAAAGTAAAGGGAATACCGAGAAATGGAATATCTGTTTGACAGTAAACTCAGGCATTATTGTTCTACACAAGAATCCTGCACTTCAACGCACTTTGTCCGACTTTTTACAGGTTTTTTGATTCTGTCGGAAAAAGAATTTTTCTTCCGCTGAGCGCTTCTTTCAATGGTCCAAATGCACGGAAGTCGTTTGGGGCCAGGTCTGAACTGTATGAAAGGTGTTCCAGCAGTTCGAATCTCAGCTCAGCTATTGTTTCGGCCGTCCATTTAGCAAAATGTGGCCAAGAGCTATCTTGCTGCAGTATCATTCATTTTCGCAGTTTTCCGGGACATTAATATCTGACTGCTGATTTCTGTTCGAAATACATCACAACAGTTATCACTGTGCACAGTATAGTGTCATTGGTTGAAATGAATGGCTACCAGACACGTCCCAAAATAATGTTAGGAGAAACTTATCAGCTGATCGTTGGCGTTTAAATTTCTTAACTTTTGGTGATGACGGGTGTTTCCTAACCAAGCTCACAGCCTTACTTTCCGGTTCGTGATGATGCACCCTCGTTTCGACTACGGTGACAATTTGCCACAAAAATCCATTTCTCTCGCAATGATAACAGGCCAAATTTTTACGACAGATGTCCATCCTTTGCACCTTATGATGCGCTGACAATTCTTTCGGTACTCACACTGTTCACTCTTTCCGAAAATTTAGCCTGTCATATAAGATGGATAGATGGATTACGCTGAAACATAACTGATATGTAAAGTATTGAAGATTTCGCCCACTGTGATTCGCCTGTATTCCATCAGCATGACATCAACGACTTCCAGATTGTTATCAGCTGTAGACGTCGATGGCGTGCCCGACCTTTCCTCATCACACAGAGAAGTTCTACGCTTTTTGAAGCGCTCTATACAATCGCAGACCTTGCTTCGCGATAAACAGCTTTCACAACATTGTGCTTGCATACAACCAATAATAATTTCCGCAGGTTTAGCACCTTCCGCAAACAAAACGCGAATCACTTCCGTCATTTCCTCCTTGGTGCAGATCGACAATAGAGCTCCCACGTTTCATGTTCTCACACCTGCTGCAATACAACAACTGACGCGGGAAGAAGAGTGACAGGTTGTATAGAATTGTTGTACACGACAATACTTCAGCCCTGGGTACTAGCAATGATACCAAGCCCTACGGCGAGAAACTACAAAAGTCCCTTTCCACTTCCCCTCGTCTATGTGAGTGATTATGAACTGGCTGCGCCTCAACAGTTGTGCATTGAAGAGCTTCAGTGCATTCGAAGCAACGGCCAACCTGTTGCAAAAAGTCGGTTTAATGAACCTCGACCATGGTTTCGATTATTTTAAAACTGTCTTCTTCAGAAGGTATTATCTCTATCCAATGTAGGTGTCGTTGACTCTGTCTAGTACATGTGCGTGTCATCCATTTAATCACCATTTAGATACGTGATTTAAAAGTAGTAGCTCTCTAATGTAGTGTTTTGTCTCAAACTTTTTTAAAAATATATGACACTGGATCCAACAACGTTTAATGTGTCACTTGACAGATTTGTGTATATAAGACATTAAATAAAAGTTTGAAGACAAAGTTCTACAACAGAGCTATTACTTCTAAACCATGTATGTTAAATGGTGGTTAAGTGGATTGCACGCACGTGTACTAGAAAAAGTCAATGACTCCCACGCTGGATATAGATATTGTGATTCTACGTGCGTTAGCTTATGAAGCAGACAGTTTTAAAGCTGTCTAAACCATGGTCAAGGTTTAATAAACTTGTACATCTCCGCTGAGTGGTATTAATTCCAGTCTACTGAAGGTAGGTGAGTGACCTTCCACTTAATAGTTCAACAAGAATAACTGATACTTTTTGCAGCCGATGCTAGTGTCAAAATAAATACCAACAGAGAGAGTGCAACAGGATATAATGTTAAAGCGGTGTTTCGAAGAATTACTAGGTGCTTCTCTGAATATGAACTCTCCCCCTCACAGTTTAGAAAACACATTATATTGCATTCTGTAAAACAAATACGGTCATACTAGTAACTAGTACAGCACATGAAAAGGTGTCTGTAAATAGGGTAGAAAGATCCAAATTTCTAGGTGAAAATATTGATGAAAACTTCAACTGTAAGAAGCGTATTACTGAGCTTCTCAAACAGTTGAGTTTATTATAATTACGTTAAATTTCAGCCTCCAGTTGCATAAGCAAAGAAACTTTACCTAAGTTTCGGCTTTAATAATGTAGCCACCTTCAGAAATGACACAATATAAAATTAAATTAAAACGTGTCATTTATTGGCCTTGTCAAACTTAAAATGTTAGTACTACAGTACATAGTCATAAGACTGCGTCACTTCTACAAATGTTTTGCCGTCATGCCACACCAGGTGGGCCGCGGGCGATGAATCCGGCCATGGTGGCCGAGCGGTTCTAGGCGCTTCAGTATGGAACCGCGTGACCGCTACGGTCGCAGGTTCGAATCCTGCCTCGGGCATGGATGTGTGTGATGTCCTTAGGTTAGTTAGGTTTAAGTAGTTCTAAGTTCTAAGGGACTGATGACCTCAGATAAGTCCCATAGTGCTCAGAGCCATTTGAACCATTTGAGCGGGCGATGAGTCGTAACTCGGCGCCGTGGGCAGCGACGCAGCGGGCTCAGCTGATTGTCGCGCGCATGCGCGTGCGGAGTGATACAAACTTAAAACAGTATATGTTAACTGAGATTATTATGGAAAATAGCTTATTACCGTAGTTCGGACTATTATTACGTTAAAACCATAAGTCACTGAAGTTACCGTTCCATAAAAGGCAAAAGACATAAAAAGTGTACTGTACAAAAATATAATTAAACATTAATTGATAACATTATTTGTTACAACAGCTAGAAATGTTACTTGCAAATAAACCATAATAGCTGAAGTTACAGTTCTATGAGAGGCAAATGACATTATATATCATAAAGGAACCTTTTAACTAGAAAAGGCCTTAAGTTAAGGTTAACAGTGCCTGAGACGTGTGGAACTTAGCTAAGAATTAACGACTGTGAATGATAATAAGGACAACTGCCTCATACAGATTAGCGGTTAGATATACAATAAGGGATCAGCAATGAATACATAAGAAAACCATTAGGCTGTATGTCATAGCCAGCTACTGACGTAGTTAGAAGACTTTATAAAGTAAAGGATTTATCGGATAAGGGGTGCGCGCAATGCCATAAAACATTATGAAGACAGTACAGCTTGATGAAGCTCTTAAACATAAATAAGCGGTACATAGGGGCGTACCACGCCACAAGTCATTATAAAAGGCAGTTATAAGAAATCATGTTGCGTGCAATCTTCATTAAGCTGATAATTAGAGAACACCATTTGACTTGTGTCAAATTATGAAACCGCCTTAAACTTAAAGAAAATAACGATGATTACGTGAAATGCGTATGTAAACATAAAAATAAGAGGGCAATGCCATCGGACAACAAAGAAAGAACTGTATCATCATGGTAGACGAAGCAAGGGCTGAAATCCTTCGAAGTAGTTCTTATTTTTCGACTGCAATTGGTCATCAAGCGAGTTGTCTTTACCATAAAGAAGGTGTTTGAAAATTTGCATTTCTTGGAGTATATCTAGCCTGCATCCTTTAGCTTCTAGGTTTAAGAACTATGTGTTTATAAGCGGGTTAGTGGCATGGGCCATATGGATTAGATGTTCTGAAAATGTCGAGGCACAGGTGCCGCCTCCACTTTTTGTGGGTAAATGCTCTTTGTATCTAGTCAATAAAGCTCTTCCTATCTGATCTATGTAATAACTAGGGCAATAGTTACAGGTAATTTTGTAAACACTTGATAGTGACAATTTATCGTTAGTGTTACTTAGAGAGTGGATTAAGTTCTTTTTAATGTTATTATTAGTGGAATAGGCGACTTTAAAGCCCCGACTCTTTAAGATGAACCCTATTTTGTACGAAGATTTGCTTATAAACGGGCTAGAAATGAAATTAATGGAGTGACATTTACAAGCGGTACCTAGTGTAAATAAGGTTGCAATGTTTCTATGTGTTTTCTTGTCATAGATCTGTTTCACGATCTTTGAATTGTAACCATTATTTGGGCACTATATCCAAGTGTCTTTAATTCATTTGTTTGAAGAAAGCAGAATAGATAGTTCTCGGTGTATACTTGAGTGGAAAAAGGTCATTTCATGAGCTTCGGGGTGTGTGGAATCAGCAGGAATAATACTATCGGAGAAAGTGGCTTTACTGAAAATGTTAAAACTTATTTAATTGTCAGCTACTGTCAACGTTAGACCAAGATAATTCAAAGTTCTATTAGTTGAATCAATTTCTTGGGTGAAGCTTACTTTCTCATGGAGGTTGTCAAACGTGGTGAAAATCTGATCTACGCCACCGTGAGTGCCTTCAATTACAAAAAGTAAATCATCTACGTATCTTGCATAAAAAATTATTCTGTTCGCTAAATCAGGGTAATTTTGAAAAGAAGTGTGTTCCATAGAATTTACAAAAATTTCTGACAGAATACATGCCAATGGGCTGCCCTGGCTACATCAAATGGTTGTGAATACAGCCTGTCATTAAATGAGGAATACTTGTACTTAAGAATGATGCGTAAAAGGGTCATTAACTCGTCTCTTTCGATGATGGATAATTTTTTGTGCAAACGAAAATTGGCTTATAATATATCCAAGATTTTGTCTACTGGGACGTTATTGTATAAACTTGTGATATCGAAAGACACGAGTTTAGACAAATCAGAACAGGTTAAAATTTTCAATTTATCAGCTAATTCCACCGAGTTTTTGACAGTGTAATTTTGCCTAAACACAAAACTATGTTTTATTTTATTATGAAAGAACCTGGCTAGTTTATGTTACGCACTGTTGGTACTATCCACAATAGGACGGATGTGGTGATGAATCTTGTGAACCTTAAATTGACTCCTAAAAACAGGCGGTTTAAGGTTCATATTTATAAGCCATTTTTTACGGAATTCGCCGATTAGTTTTTTATTGTTATGGAATCCTGATCTGATCTCTTTTTGTAACACATATGTGGGGTCTATCTCAATCGGAACGATGCCATTGCCCTCGAAAAATTTTTCAGTTTTCTCCACACATTCAGTTTTACTAGCTATAATTACAGAGTTGCTCTTGTCAGCTTTTGATATTAGGGCATCACTAGTTTTCAATTTACGATTAATGCTCTTTGAAGTTTGACGTACATTTGAAACTGTTTGTGTAGTAGAACATTCTTTTTCGATCATTTTACAAGCGTCGTAAGCTATTCTAGTTTGAAAATTTTTGGGAGTTTTAGTACATTCAAGGCCCACTTTGTGATCAACAATTAAATTCTCTATAACACGAGGGTCGCTAACCTTAGGTTCTACGTTAAACTTGAAAAATTTACACAACAGTTCATTTTCAGAAAAAGTAAAATTAATGTCTGTCATATTGGCTACTCTCTCATAGAATTGAGAAGCGTTCTTAGAATTATTACAAGAGCTCTGCGAGCTATAGGTGTTAACACGATTTGACAATTTGGCAAGTTTTTATCATGTCTTAACAATTTCGTCCTTACGGTTAGCTAACCATAGGTTAACCTGTGCCCAAAATGAACCTATTTGGTAGTTAAAAGCATTCTTCACTGTTCCAGAAAGCTCAAGGCAAAGCCCGTAGGCTATTTCATTAAGGCTATCTTTAGTAGCATGTAAATCAGCAATTCCGCTGTTTAAAATCATACATACCAGCTTCTTTTTCAAATTTGGTGACTTATTACAGAACTTACTGATATAACCATATACAAAGTTGGGATTAACATTTAATTGCTTGCACTCATTAATATAAGAGATTTCCATACCTGTTTTGAGAATATTATACGAAATATCCATATACTTATGAGCTGCTTTAATCACCTGGGCAGGTACAGATTTGAATATTTTTAGCATGGTGCAGCAGAATCAGCAGCTGTAAAATGTAATTATATTAAATTCCAGCCTCCAGTTCCATATGCAAAGTAACTTTACCTAGGTTTCGGCTACAATAATCTAGCCTTATTGAGAAATGTCACAATATAAAATTAAATTAAAACATGCCAGACACCTCTAACACACAGTAGCACGTCCTCTTGCATTGATGCATGCCTGTATTCGTCGTGGTATACTATCCACAACTTCATCAGGGTACTGTTGGTCCAGATTGTCCCACTCCTCAACGGCGATTCGGGGTACATCCCTCAGAATGGTTGGTGGTCACGTCGTCCATAAACAGCCCTTTTCAATCTATCTCAGGCATGTTCGGTAGGGTTCATGTCTGGAGAACATGCTGGTCACTCTAGTCAAGCGATATCATTATCCTGAACGAAGTTGACCATAAGATGAGCACGATGGGGGCGCAAATTGTGGTCCCTCAAGACGAATGCCTCGCCAGTATGCTGCCGATATGCCTGCATTATCGGTCGTATTGTACAGCCGTTAGGGCGCCTTCCTTGACCACCAGCGGCGTACGTCGGCCCCACATAATGCCACCCCAAAACAGCAGAGAATATCCACCTTGCTCCACTCGCTGGACAGTGTGTCTAAGGCGTACAGCCTGACCGGGTTGCCTCCAAACACATCTTCGACGATTATTTGGTTGAAGCCATATGCGGCACTTATCTGTGAACAGAACGTGATGCCAGTCCTGAGCGGTTGTTGTTGGGCCCACCTGTACCGCGCTGCACGGTGTCGTGGTTGCAAAGATGAGTCTCGACATGGACGTCGGGAATGAAGGTGCGCATCATGCAGCCCATTGCGCACAGTTTGAGTCGTAACACGACGTCCTGCGGCTGCACGAAAAGCATTATTCAACATGGTGGCGTTGCTGTCAGGGTTCCTGCGAGCCATAATCCGTAGTTAGCGGTCGTCCACTGCAGCAGTAGCCCTTGGGCGGCCTGAGCGAGGCATGTCATCGACAGTTCCTGTCTTTCTGCATATCCTCCATGTCCGAACAACATCGCTTTGGTTCACTCCGAGACGCCTGGGCACTTCCCTTCCTGGCACAAAGTAACAATGCGGACGCGATCAAACCGCGGTATTGACCGTGTACCTCTTTCCTGGTGGAATGACGAACTGATCGGCTATCTGACCCCCTCCGTCTAATAGGCGCTGCTCATGCATGGTTGTTACATCTTTGGGAGGGCTCAGTGACATCTCTAAACAGTCAAAAGGACTGTGTCTCTGATACAATATCCACAGTCAACGTCTATCTTTCGGAGTTATGGGAACCCCGGTGATGTAATACTTTTTTTGATGTGTGTATCTGCAAAATGATAGCATTATATGTACAATATATACGAACCTAGCTTTTAAGTGTAGTTGCATGAGTAGGACAAAAATAATATTTTCTTTAATTTTAGCACTAAACAGGTAGACATATCCTACACACTGACTCGTTCGATAAAGCAATTGTTCAAATGATTTATGGAACATGCAACTAACTATGGCAGGGAGAGAGAAAGAGATCATGTATTTCGTATGATAAAAACTGCCTCGATCACCGAGATGTCTGCGGGTGACAAGGACAACAAGGAAGACAAGCTTGCCAAGAAGAAAGCGACACGTCTGGGAGGAAACGCACCGAGACGCAGGCGCTTCACACGAAGACGGCAGAGCCCTTCCGCGGCAACAATTCCACCCACGTCCGCGGGCAACGGCGGACACTTTGCGACCCGTTGGCAGTGCGCGGGCGGGAAAACTGCCGGAGAAGGAGGCGTAAACGGCCCTCAGGGAGCGCCACAAAAAACCGTATACAGAATAAGGCCGCCCAGGTTGGTCCATCTCCGCACTTGGTGGCAGTTTCTCTCGCCAGTTTCCATTCACGTGGGTTTCATTTCCGTTCGCATCCTGCACGTAAAATGCTTCATGTCAGAAAAAAATTCCTTTTGACGTGATCTGAACATAAAGATATGGTTTATTTTCTGAGAATCAACGTACTGCCTCTGGTACCAAGGTGACGTACTTTTAAGGAACTTTTACTTGTGTTCTACAGCAGCCCCTATCTCCCTTCAGCTTCCTGTCACATGGCCGCTGTGCCATACACTATCACAGCAGATTTTCAAAGTTTACGCGATTTAGATTCATTATTACCATATGTTCCTAGCTACCACGCATTTCCCCTTTTTTCATTAGTACGAAATATAGACATGTACGTGCTTGTTTCCATCTCTTTAATTCCACCATTATCTTATTCCACCACTACAGTGAATACAGACTATGTGATCAAAAGTATCCGAACACACACTCAAAACATATGTTTTTGTATTGGGTGCACTGTGCTGCCACCTACTACCAGGCACTCCATATCAGCGACCTCAGCTGTCATCAGACATCGGAGAGAGCAGAATGAGGCCCTCTACGGAACCCACGGACTTCGAACGTGATCAGGTGATTGCGTGTCACTTGTGTCATCTGTCTGTGCGTGAGATTTCCACACTCCTAAATATCCCTACGTCCACTGTTTTCATTGTGATAGCGAAGTGGAAACGTGAAGGGACACGTACGACACAAGAGCGCACAAGCCGACCTCACCTGTTCTCTGACGGAGACCGCCGACAGTTGAAGAGGGTCGTAATGTGTAATAGGCAGACATCTATCCAGATCATCACACAGGAATTCCAAACTGCATCAGGATTCACTGCAAGTACTATGACAATTAGGCGGGAGATGAGAAACCTTGGATTTCATGGTCGAGCGGCTGCTCATAAACCACACATCACGCCGGTAAATGACAAACGACGCCTCGCTGGGTGTAAGGAGCGTAAGCAATTGACGACTGAACACTGGAAAAACGTTCTGTGGAGTGACTAATAACGGTACACAATGTGGCGATCCGATTGCAGGGTGTGGGTATGGCGAATTCCCGGTGAACGTCATCTGCCAACGTGTGTAGTGCTGACAGTAAAATTCTGAGACGGTGGTGTTATGATGTGGTCCTGTTTTTCAAGGAGGGGGCTTGCACCCCTTGTTGTTTTGCATAGCACTATCACAACACAGGCTTACATTGATATTTTATGCACATTCTTCCTTCCCACTGTTAAAGAACAATTCGGGGATGGCGATTGCATCTTTCAACACAGTCGAGCGCCTGTTCATAATGCACGCACGGCCTGTGGCGGAATGGTTGCAAGACAATAACATCCCTGTAATGGACTGGCCTGCACATAGTCCTGACCTGAATACTTCGGGATGTTTTGGAACGCCGACTTCGTGCCAGGCCTCACCGACCAACATCGATATCTCTCCTCAGTGCAGCATTCCCTGAAGAATGAGCTGCGATTCCCCAAGAAACCTTCCAGCACCCTGAACGTGTGCATGCGAGAGCGAAAGCGTCATCATGGCTAGGGGGGAGGAGGGCGGGGAACACCGTATGGAACTCCATCATTACCGATGCAGGGCGCTACCAACTTGTAAGTCATTTTTAGCCAGGTGTCCGGATACTTTTGGTCACATAGTGTAAAAACTAACGACAAACAAACGCCATACGTAAGCCGAATTGAGAGTCGAATCCACAACTTACGTTTTACGTAGCGACGACTCTACCCCTTTAAGGTGGTCATGTCATCTTGATTTTTGTATGTTATCGATGTGAACGTGAGAGAGGCATTGACTTGCGTTTCTGTTAAACAATCTTTGGTCTTTTTGTGGCACAGTCTACGCCTATGCGAAGTGTGATCCATTCTCAGTTGAAGTGTGCATGTTGACGGACGTACTTTGTAGTGCTGTGTTGACTTGTGATTGTATCTGTTGCACGAACAAAGATCTATTGTAAGGGACAGCAAGGATGAATATGATACATACATTGGAAAGCAAAAGAAATATAAATTCTGAACGATATTATTATTTGCAGAAAAGGATTTTGAGGTAACATTGCAGCACTGCGAGCCTAATTTGTAGAAATCATTATTGGGAGCTAGTTAACTCGGTTTCCCTACTGAGAGCTGAGAGAAAGAAGACAGCACTTCATTGATTCGTGCTTTTACATATTAATTGGTTATGCTGTTTGACGTTTATAGAAACTCTCTTTTAATATTGTACCCTTTTCAAATCATTGTTCACTTTGTTAAACATGGTATTGTTCAGACCTATGTGATGAGTGAAGATCGCGCGAAGTTTTACTTTGTCTTTTTGAATATGAACTTCATTCTAAAATTTATGTCTTGTAATATCATTTCATAGGTATAGTTACTCTCTCCACCATACTGCTTCGAGAAATCTGCAACGATGTTGTCGAGACGCGGGATAAGTGGAAATTTTGATTAGACTCAGATAACTGTATTACTTGAGTTGTGCATTTAATATAAAGACAAGTTGCATCCAGATCAGTTACAGTTCAATTCAAATTAGGTTCAGATTAGTCAAAGGTTGGCGTGCGAGTTGAAGTTGGATAACAGTTTGTTGAGACATAGTTTTGGTAATACTTATACTTCTGCGGAGTGTGAGGTAAAGTTGAGCTAAATTTCATTTTGTTTGTTTTTGTTGTTATCTTCAGTCCAGAGGCGGGTTCAATGCAGCTCTTCATGCTACTCTATACTGTGCAAGCCTCTTCATCTCCGAGTAAGTACCGCAACTTACGTCCTTCTGAATCTGCTTAGTGTGTTCATCTCTTGGTCTCCCTCTGCGATTTTTACCCTCCACACTTCCCTCCAGTACTAAATTGGTGATCCATTGATGCCTCATAACTGGTTGTACCAACCAATCCCTTCTTTTAGTCAGGTCGTGCCACAAATCCCTTCCCCCCCCCCCCCCCCCCCCCCAAATTCTATTCAAAACCTTCCCATTAGTTACGTGATCAACCCATCTAATCTTCAGCATTCTTCAGCAGCACCGCATTTCGAAAGCGTCTGTTCTCTTCTTGTCTAGTACATGGCTACACTCCCTACAAATACTTTCAAAAAAAGACTTCCTGACACTTAAATCTATACCCGATGTTAACAAATTTCTCTTCTTCAGAAACGGTTTCCTTGCCATAGCCAATCTACCTAAATCTCGTGCACAAACAAATTTGGTGGGGAGCTTACACCCCGATACTACGTAAGTGTTACTGTTGGTTTCACCATCTTAAAATGCCAACTCATCCATTACTTTGGAAGTTACACTTATTTCTCAAGGCCTCTATCCCAATAGCATGTTGTTTTTCTTTTCTTCAGTCCGTAGGTTGGATTGAAGCAACTCTCCAATGTATACTATGCAACCCTCTTCGTCTCCGAATAACTACTGCAACCTACATCCTTCTGAATCTGCTTAGTGTATCAAAACAATGTCTCGCTCTAAACTCTCCCGCCCTCTATCCTTACTTTCCTCCATTAACAAACTGACGATTCCTTGATGCCTCAGGATGTACACGGTTTTGTAAACCGCATACCACATGTGTCGAAGTGAACTACTGTTGCTACTGTTCTGTATTATTCGATGCTCTTAAATTGAGTTGACTCAAAGTTAGGCAAGCCTCACGATACCTACACGACAGCTAACAGTTTGGGTCGATATTCGACATCCTAACTTTTTATGCACGGATCACAGTCTGATGAAATATTTGAAATTTGCAGTCCATATAGGCTGGTGATTCACTTATTGCCGCAACCATTCAGGAGTATTATACTTCACAAATGGCTGGCGATCTTCGATCAAGCTCTTACATACACTGACGGCAAAAAAATGGCAACACGAAAAAAATTAATATAGGGTAATGAAATTTCGGGAACACATTTATCTAGGTAGCATATTTAAGTGATTAGCATTGCAAGATCACAGGTTAGCGCAAGCGCGAAATAGGCCATTGAAAATGTGAAATGCTTGTACACTAATAACTCGTGTAATCGCCAAAATGTTAAATACAAACATGAATGCGTTGTGTTGTACAGATGACAGATGTCAGTTTGTGGCATGGAGTTCCATGCCTGTTGCACTTAGTCGGTCAGTACAGGAACGGTTAAGGCAGTTTGTGGATGACGCTGGAGTTTCTGGCAGATGATGTCCAATACGTGCTCCATTGAAGACAGATCTGGTGATGGATCAGGCCAAGGTAACATGTCGACACTCTGTGATCATGTTGGATTACAACAGCGGTTTGTGGGCGAGCGATATCCTGTTGGAAAACAGCCCCTGGAATATTGCTCATGAATGGCAGCACAATAGGGCGAATCACCAGATGGGCGTATAGTTTCACTGTGTGTAGCACGCAGACAAGTTAGGTGCGTGCCCTCATCTGGCCTGCTTCTGACCAACACGTGAGGCAGAACCAGCTTTCATCAGAAAACACAACAGGCCTCCACCCTTCCCTGCAATGAACACTCACTTGACGCCACTGAAGTCGCAAATGGCAGTGGTTTGCGGCCAGTGTGATGCACTCTACAGGGCGTCTCGCGCGGAGCTGTCCTTGAAGTAACAGATTTGTAACAGTTCGTTGGGTCGCTGTCGGGTCAACTACTGCCCACGTTGCTGCTGCAGATGCAGCACGATGCGACAGACGTATGCGCCGAACACGATGGTCTTCCCTCTCGGTAGCGCCACGTGCTTGTACGGAGCCCGGTGTTCTTGCGGCCATGCATTCTTGTGACTACCGCTGTCAAGAGTCATGTACAGTGGCTACGTTCCTGCCAAGTCTTTCTGCAGTATCGCAGGAGGAACATCCAGCTTCTCGTAGCCTCATTACACGACCTCGTTCAAAGTCATTGTGGAGTTGATAACGGCGTCTTTGTCGCCTTAAAGGCATTCTTCACTAACGTTAACTCATCACTTCCAGCATCAAAGGCTATGCTCACGACAGTTTCAGCTCGTATGTAAAGCAAACCTGATTTGCATTCTCATAGTGGCATTACTGGAGCCACTCTTTTGCAACCGGCGCGAAATCTGAATAGACGTCATCTTTCAGATGTAGAAACACACCTCCCAACACTATGTCGTACAACTCCTCCTTGGTGCTGCGATTTTCTTTCTTTCAGTGTACAAATTTTATTCCAAAATATTTGTCCATAGGGTGGGTAAAGAGGAAACAGTAATACTTTCTCTTTAGCGCATTGCCTTCCCGAATGTCTTTAATATGAAAAAGCATAGATATTTTGCTTTCTGTGTGTGCGAATACCGATTTAATATTTTTGCGTAACGTTTTGAGCGCATGAAGGGTGTCTTCATAAAAATGCCCTGAACGTGTGACGCTTTGTCCAAGAAGTCTTGACCCTAGAAATGATTTATTACGCATTCTGTCCATGTTCTAAAAACATATTCAGGAGAAGGTAGTGCTCATCCTACGCACCCTAAAAGAATGAGCTGCATAAACGAATACTTTAGGGAATTCTTAGGGTACAGTTGTTTTTAGCAGTTCCACTATCTGGCTCAGCGAATGTATAAGTAACCCACCTCACAGGTAAAATCAATTGCAGTGAGCGTGTGTGACTCTGTGTGATAACCTAACGCCTTTTCACACAAAACCTGAAGTATAAATATATATAGTAATCATGATTGTATCTGATAAGCAGAAAGCAGTTCGAGATCTCCACATCGTCAATTAGATGAAAAGCGGTAAAGCAAGAGAAGAACACAGTAAAAGGTTTCTGCTAATTACAGTTACTAAAAAATCTGGTGCTGAGTGCGATTTTGCTTGCATCGACTAACTTTCCTGCTGAAGACAGAGTTCATATTACAGTTCATGCTTGAAATTTAGTGCAGACTGAAAAATGTATAGATAGACAGGCAAGTAGCCATACCTTGAAAGCGAATTTAGTAAAGGATACGAGAATGAAAATAAATCGTAGAAACTTCGGTGAAATGTGTGATTATTACCATTCAGTCCACAACTCCTGATTCTTGAAACAGTACAGTGTTCGGTATGTGGAGCATGTGTCATAAAGAGGCACCAAGTAAGAAAGAATTGAACAAAAAAGATTCTGTGGGCATTTGAAAATCCTGGAAATTTTTTAATAAAGCAGAGTGTGATGTAGTCAACACAACCACTGAGCAGATAAACTAATAGAAACCTAGAATTGTATCATGTATATCGGTAGCTGACTACCACAAGTTAAATATGAACATAAGTAAGGTTGGTTCTGAGCACTATGGGACTTAACTTCTAAGGTCATCAGTCCCCTAGAACTTAAAACTACTTAAACCTAACTAACCCAAGGACATCACACACATCCATGCCCGAGGCAGGATTCGAACCTGCGACGGTAGCGGTCGCGCGGTTCCAGACTGTAGCGCCATTAACCGCTTGGCCACCCCGGCCGGGAACATAAGTAAGGACACATTAAAGATCCGAAAATGCTGCAAAGGAAAAGTACGCCAAGCCGAAGAATGCAAGCCACAGCCTCGCTATGCATATTGCCACTCGTTGCTCTGGAATGGCAGCCAGAAGGTAACTTCCAAGCAAATTAATGCACCAGTGGCACACAGCTAACTCGTGAAAGCAACAACCAGCCCGAAAACAGTCAGCAGCTGAATACAGCACGTCACAGAAACAGAACGCGAGCCCCCCGTTCGCCGTTTAATGCTGCTCACCCAGAGGCCACAGGCTCACGTATGCGTGTGTTTGTCTCTCGCCTATAGGCACCGAAATGTACACCGGCAGACATCCTTTTACTCAATTAGTCGAAAACTACCATACCTTCAGTAACCTGTCACCTGGTAAAGTACAGCCTTGCAACATGCTTGGGATTTAGAATTCCCAGAAGACTGAGTACTTTAAAAAGTTGGCATTATAACAAGCTGCATTCATTGTGTGTGGTGGCTACGCTGTGGCGCTGTGGACTCACTAGTCCTCCGAGATAACAACAGCCGTGTTCACAGGGATGCACGCACACATACTACCGCTCCTCGACTGGCCCGCTAAATAGTCCGGTCTTAGTCCCAAAGAAAATGTCTGCAACAATTGGAACAGCGACTGAAGCATTGCAATCAACATCCCCCCATTGTGACGGCTGTACGGCATCTAATCGTCAATACTGTGCGTGAACGTGATATGGGACATGAGAAGAAACATGTACAAATCCATCCGCACTGAACTGAACCCGCTGTCAAAGTTAAAGGTGATGTTACAACGTACTAGCGTGATGTTCCGTTGCAGAGACACATTTTTATCTAGTGTGCTTATCTCTTTTAAACTAAATTTGATGTCATTACCTTTTGGTTTTGCGGTACTTGTCTCCTCACACATTAAGCATTTATTTATAACGAATGCAACTGCCTCGCTGATTAATTCCCTCACCGTGCTGCGTTAATTCCGACGTGAAACAAAACGCTCGTTGCTGTGTTACGAATTATGGTACACATTATTCATGTAAACAAAACATAAAATCCAAACTTAATCGAACGTACACAAGTAGATTATTATGTAAAACGAAAATAGTAAAAAATATATAAATAAATAAGAAAAAGGAGTTTCCACCTTCACAATAATTCTCTGCTCCATTGTCGAAATGCACGAGGAATGACGAACATCTGTGCGAGCTCTGATTTCCCTTATATTATTTTGATAATCGTTTCTTCGTCGGTAGGTAGCCGTCAAAAAAAGATTTTCGCATTTGGAGCAGAAAGTTGGTGACTGAAATTTCGTGAGAAGATTCCACCGCAACGAGAAAAGCCTTTGTTTTAATGACGTCCACCCCAAATCCTGTATCATATCCGTGACACTCTCACCCCTACTGATCACGTAAGCGTACAAAACGTGTCGAATGATTTCAGACAGATAGTATCGACAGCAGCTCAGAGATATTTACCACATAAATTAGTAAGTGATGGTACTGATCCCACATGGTACACAAAACGGTTCAGATCGCTGTTGCAAGAAACAACGAAAAATGCATGACAAATTAAAAGAACGCAAAATCCCCAAGATTGACAAAGTTTTGCAGAAGTTCGAAATATAGCTCGTACTTCAATGCGGGATGCTTTTCACAACGAAACTCTGTCTCGGAACCTGGCAGAAAACCCAAAGATATTCTGGTCATACATAAAGCACACCAGAGGCATAACGGAGTCAATACCTTCACAGCGCGATAACAACGATGAAGTCACTGATGACAGGGCCACTAAAGCCGTGTTATTAAATACGGTTTTCCGAAAGTTCTTCACCAAAAAAGACGAAGTAAATATTCCTGAATTCCAATAAAGAACAATTGCCAAGATGAGTATCATAGAAGTAGATATGCTCGGTGTAGCAAAGCTGCTTAAATCACTTAAAAAAGGCAAGGCCTCCGGTCCAGACTGTGTACCAGTCAGGTTCCTTTCAGAGTATGTTGATACAATAGATCCATATTTAGCAATTATATACAACCGCTCGCTCATAGAAAGATCCGTACCTAAACACCGGAAAATTGCTCAAATCACAAGGTAAACAGGAGTAATCCGACGAATTACAGGCCCATATCACAAAATTTGATTTGCAGTATGGTTTTGGAACATACACTGTGTTCGAACATTATAAATTACCTCGAGGAAAACGATTTATTGACACATAGTCAGCACAGATTCAGAAAATATCGTTCTTGTGACACACAACTGACGGCTGCTGTGGCCGAGTGGCTCTAGGAGCTTCAGTCTGGAACCGCGCGACCGCTACGGTCGCAGGTTCGAATCCTGCCTTGGTCATGGATGTGTGTGATGTCCTTAGATTAGTTAGGTTTACGTAGTTCTAAGTTCTAGGGGACTGATGACCTCAGAAGATAAGTCTCATAGTGCTCAGAACCATTTGAAGCATTTGAACAAACAACTAGCTCTTTATACTCATGAAGTAATGAGTGCCATCGACAGTGGATGCCAAATTAATTACATATTTTTAGATTTCCAGAAGGCTTTCGACACCGTTCCTCATAAGCGTCTTCTAATCAAACTGTGTGCCTATGGAATATCGCCTCAGTAGTGCCAGTGGATTCGTGATTTCCTGTCATGAAGCTCACAGTTCGTAGTAATAGACGGAATGTCATCCAGTAAAACAGAAGCAATATCCAGCGTTCCTGAAAGGAAGTTTTATAGGCCTTCTATTGTTCCTGATCTATATTAACGACATATGAGACAATCTGAGTAGCCCGCTTAGATTGATTGCAGATGACGCTTTTAGATTCCTGTAAAGTCATCAGATGACCAAAAATAATTGCAAAATGATTTAGATAAAATATCTATATGGTGCGATAAGTGGCAACTGATCCCGAATAAAGAAAAGAGTGAAGTTATTCATATGAGCTTAAAAGAAATCCGCTAAATTTCGATTACGTGATAAGTCAAAATAGCTGCAGGCTGTAATTCAACTAAATGTTTAGGGATTACAGTTACAAATAACCTAAACTGGAACGATCACACAGATAACGTTTTGGGTAGAGCAAACCAAAGACTGTGACTCATTGGCAGAACACTTAGAAGGTGCAACGGGTCTACTAAAGAGGCTGTTTACACCACACTTGTCCGCCCTATTCTGGAGTATTGGTGTAAGGTGCGGGATCCGCATCAGGTGGGAATGACGGATGACATCGAAAAAGTTAAAGAAGGGCGGTTCATTTGGTATTATTGCGAAATAGGGGAGACAGTGCCACAAACATGATACGTGTATTGGAGTGGCAATCATTAAAACAAAGGCATTTTTCGTTGCGACAGGATCTTCTCATGAAATTTCAATCACCAATTTTCTCCTCCGATTGCGAAAACGTTCTGTTAGCACCCACCTACGTAGGGAGAAATGAGCCTCACGATAAAATAAGAGAAATAAGGGTTCTTACAGAAACATTTAAGTTTTCGTTTTTTGGTGTACTCGGTTAATCCCATCTGGTGAGGATCCCACCTCGCGTACCAGTACTTCGAAAGATGACGGGCAAGAATGGCGTAGGCAGTCTCTTTAGTAGATATGTTGCATCTTCTAAGTGCTCTGCTAATGAAACAGTCTTTGGTTCGCATTCCCCACAACATAAGTGCTCTGCTAATGAAACAGTCTTTGGTTCGCATTCCCCACAACATTTTCTACGTGATCTTTCCAATTTAATTTGTTCGTAATTGTAATTCCTGGGTATTTATCTGAATTTACGGCCTTTAGATTTGATTTGTCGTGTAACCGAAGTTCAACGCATTCCTTTGAGCGATCATGTGGATGACAACACACTTATCAGCTTTTAGGGTCAACTGCCGATTTTCTAAATCGTTTTACATTTTATTTTGGTCTCCTGGTGACTTTAGTAGACGATAAACGACAGCATTATATGCAAACGACCTAAGACGTCTGCTCAGATTGTCCCCTAAATCGCTTATGTAGATACGTAACAGCAGAGGGCTCATAACACTACCTTAGGGAACGTTAGAAATCACTCCTGTTTTATTCGATGACTTTACGTCAACTGCTACCAACTGTGACCTCCCTGACAGGAAATCACGAATCCAGTAGCATAACTGAGACGATATTCCATAAGCACACAATTTGATTACAAGCCGCTTGTTTGGCAGAGTGTCAAAAGCCTTCTGGAAATCTATAAACATGGAATCAATTTGAAATCCCTTGTCAGTAGCACTGAACACTTTGCGTTAGTAAAGAGCCAGTTGTGTTTCGCGAGAACGAAATTTTCTAAATCCGTGTTGACTATGTGTCAATAGGTAGTTCTCTTCTTCGTAATGTTCGAACACTATATATGTTCCAAAATCTTGCTGGGTATCGACGTTAATGATACGTGCCTGTAATTTAGTGAATTACTGCTATTGTCTGTCTTGAATCTTTGTGTGTCCTGGTGCAGCTTTTCAGTCACTTGGTACGAATCTTTCGTCGAGTGAGCGGTTGTGTATGATTATGAAGTATGGAGCTATTGCATCAGGATACTCTGAAAGTAACCTAATTGGTATACAGTCTTGAGGAGGTCTTGTTTTTACTAACTGATTTATATTGCTTCTCTACTCCGAGCATATCTGCTTCTAAGTTACGCATGTTAGCAGCTTTTCTTGATTCCAATTCTGGAACATTACTTCGACTTCTTTGGTGAAGGAATTTCGGAAGTTTGCGTTTAGTAACCCTGCCTTAGCAGCACTGTCATCGACAGCATTTTCATTACTACAGCACAGAGAAGGCATTGATTGTGTTCTTCTGATAGCATACTTTACTTACGACCAAAATTTCTTTGGATTTTCTGCCATCTTTCTACACAAAATTTCGTCGTGGAAGCTATAATAAGCATCTCGCATTGAAGTCAGCGATAAATTTCGCGTTTCTTGGGGGTTCTGCATTCATTTAAATTTGGCATGCTTTTCTTTGTTATTTGAACAGTGTTGTACACCTTTTTTGTGTACCATGGAGCATCAGATAGGTCGTTTGTTCATTTATTTGGTATAAATCTATCAATTTCTGTCGATAATAATCTTTGAATTCAAGCCACACCTGGTCTGCACTTACATTGTTAATGTAGAAGGAGTGGAGATTGTCTCTCAGGAATGCGTGAAGTGATTTTTTGTCTGCCTTTTTTAATAGGTATATCTTTCGTTTATTTTTCGAGGATTTGGTGATCACAGTATTCAATGTCGTTACGACAACCCTGTGTTCACTAATCCCTGTATCTGTTTTGACATTCGTTATTAGCTCAGGATTATTAGTTGTTAAGAGATCTAGTGCGTTTTCACGAACAATTACTGTTTCCAGTGGGTTCATGAACTAATTGCTCCAAATAATTTTCAGAAAATACGTCTAACGCAATTTTAAATGATTTTTTTATCCGTACCTCCGGATTTTAGCATGTATTTTCGCCAACATACCGAGGCTGAATCGAAGTCACCAGCAACTACAATGGTATGAGTCGGGTACGTGGTTGAAATTAGACTCAAGTTTTCTTTCAGCAATTGCATCGTCTGAGCTGGGACGTCCTTGAATTGATCCAATTATTATTCTATTGCCATTGCCAAGAATGACCTCTACCCATACTAAAGCACAGGAACTGTCTACTTCAATTTTGCTATGAGATAAAGTACTTATAACACCAACAAACACGCCCTCACCAACTGTATTTAGCCTATCCTTTCTGAACATCGTTAGTTTCTTCACAAAAATTTCAGCTTAACTTACCTCCAGCTTTACCAGCTTTCAGTCCCTATAATGATTTGAGCATCAGTGCTTTCTATTAGAGCTTCGATCTCTGGTACCTCCCCAACACAGCTACGACAATTTACAACGGTTGTACCGACGGTTCCTAGATCTACGTTCTTCCTGTGTTCCAGCTGCACCCTTTGAGACTGAAACGCTTTCTATGTTTCCCCAAGGCCCTCTAACGTAAAAAGACTCCCACAGTCTCCACTGCCCTTGTGCCTGCCTCCTGCGTGTAATGGACTCCAGATCTATGTAGCGGAACCCGCAGCCCCACCATCCTATGTCACAGGTCGCAGAATCTGCTGCCTACACGGTCGTAGAACCGTCTGAGCCTGTAATTCAGACCCTCCACTCTGTACCAAACGTCTTCAATCGATTCTGTCGACTATAGTGCAAATGGTGAGCTCTGCTTTCATCTCCGATATCCGCTCGAAACGAGAGAGAACCTCTTACGATTCAAAGCGACACACGTCATCATTGGTACTGACATAAGCCTCGACCTGCATTTGGCTGCATCCAGTGCTCTTTGTGGCATCCGGAAGGCCAGTTCCACGTCTGGAATGACTCCATCCGATATGAACATGCAGTGCACATTGGCGTTCTTCTACTCCTTGGCAGCCATGTCCCTAAAGGGCCCCAAAACGCGCCTAACATTGGAGCTCCCAGCTACCAATAATCTCACCCTCACTGACTGCCCTATCTTTCAGGCTGAGGGGTTCCCTGAAACAGGAAAAGTGATTGCATCTGGTTGAGGATCATTGTCAGCCACAGGCAGTACTTGGAACCTGCTTGTCAGACTAACTGGGGTGGCCTTAAGTCTGGCCTTTCGGAAAGACTTCTGCAGCCTGCTACTCGACCACGGGTGAGGGGCCAATCTCAATGCAAGCAAT
Organism: Schistocerca serialis cubense; assembly: GCF_023864345.2. NCBI lineage: Eukaryota > Metazoa > Arthropoda > Insecta > Orthoptera > Acrididae > Schistocerca > Schistocerca serialis. The sequence goes on from NC_064645.1 coordinate 431,578,473, forward strand.
AACTGGGCCGGCCACTGGTGCCGATCGATCTATGGACTCTTTAGGTCTTACTGGAGTCCGATGGATCCCCACAGCCGGTCTAAAACAGTGACACCCACCCATTGCAGCCTCAGGCTGCGTAACCGAAGGCAACACAGCCTATAACTGAGAGCAAGGTGTCACCAACTCAGGTCGCATCCACACATAGCAATCACAGTCGTTGTAAATTCTGAAGACAATGGGAAGCTACACTACACATAAAACAAGCGACTATAGACACACATGACGGAACTCTCCTGTAGACACTGACGAAAAAGCAAGAACTGTGACTAACTAATTTGATTAACACGCAAAGATTCAAAAACTAAGCTACCAAAGCTCAGAAGTGAAACTAAACAGTCCGCTCTTCGTCAGGAAATCGTAAAATGTCACAAAATCGGATACTTCCCTGTTGCTGTTGTGTCTTGGCTGGCAGCTGCTGCCTGCTGCTCTTTAATAACTTCCTATTTAACATTTACAGCTCCACTAATAGTTACTTAAATGACACGAAAACAGAACTATTAAAAACGAACATTGTTACTCGTCATGCCATGTGACGAGTACATAAAATTCGAAAATTTCCAATTGGACTGTTAACAAAATACAATTATTTTCAGTTTGTACAGATAACATGTGATACTCTAAATAATCCTAAGGGCTATAATTCGTTTCAGCGAACTATCACGAGTATTTCTGGTCCGGTTAAAACAATTTTACAAAAGTTAATCGAGTCTTTAAATCGATGACGTTGTCTACGGTATCTCCGTAGTAAATGACAAATATGAGCGAAACCAATACTTCCCCTACACTGTACATAAAGCTCTGATAACAAGAGTTCACTACAGTGTAAAATACATGCAGTATCATAGTATACACAGTGGCCTCCACAACATGATCTTACCAAAGAAAACTTGAATTATTACGCCCATTCGATTAGCTTTGCTTGTACCAAGACGTTTGAAATTCAGCTAAATGAGTATCTGAAAATCGTCTAATGGCTCTCTTTCCTCTTTTGTCTAACTGAGATGATGAGATGATGAAGACTAAAAACTTATGCACTCGCATTCACTCTCAGAAGCAATGATTACAAATAAATACAGACCTCGACATAAATGACAAATAGCACAAAGTACTACTGTAATGATAGTTAATAATGTTTCATTCTTCGTTGTTATAACTCAGCTTGATGTAATAGTTATGCAAAGGATAAGTGGACAGATACATTTCACTAGAACGTGTTATCAAATGGGTATATCTTCAGCTCAGATCGATCGTGATAACAAAATGTTGATTATTGTAAAGGAAATAAATTGTAATACTGTTTAGCAACCAAGTGTAGTTATTGGTATAGCCACTTCTGTATGGCTTCTGATGTTCAAGAATACTGTCCGTTAAACGTGAGTTCCGATTGTTGTTCACAACGAATCCTATTTGTAGTCTCATGTGTTCAGGCAAAAGTTACTATCGTACTGAACATAATTTTCAGCTCGAAGAAAATTGTTCTAGCAACCTACAATACTAAAAAATTGACAGATTCAAACTTTAATATAAATGTTATGAATTCTTTATGCCATCTGATAGTAAAATTATAGCTGTGAGATGGAGTACTAGTTGCTGATAGTGCAATTAATATTCTGTGTAACACCGATAGTTACTTCTTGAAGGACATACTATTACTGTTTATTTAATTTGCCCTTGTTTATTTACAACTCGGATAAAGATTCTGTCTTTAAATTATATAAACGAAGACGGTGGCGGGTTTGAAGTCTCTTACATATTCACTTGTCTATCCTGGTGTTGTGGCTGCAGCAAACGAAGTTCTTTGACGACAGCACTCTACTGTTGTTGATGATCGTTGAAGTGGTGTAACATGGAGATAGTTATCTCGTAAATTGACAAAGAAGTTAACTACTAAAACTGAAATAGAACTTAGTGGTTGCTCTGAAGTGTTGTTTAGCACCAAAACTCACTGTGAAAAAGAGACTTTAAACTGTATCCAAAAGGATTCAGCAGTCGACTTTATTGGAATGGTAATATAGACACAGACTTTCAGTTTCTTATGCTGATGACTGCTGTGTATCACCGGTTGAAGTGGCCCACATAGGGGTCGAAGAATTCACACCCAGGTAGGATTTATTAATAACAACGTAAAATACCTCTTCTCCCTCATGGACCATTGATGAACAAGAACACGAAATAGTTCAGCAGTCAAAGTTACGGCCTAAGTTTAACACTTCTGGTAGCGAAGCGAAGGCTAGACAATTCACCCAAAACGTCTACATCACTGACTATCCTATGAAGACTGTGTGTTACAAAGCACCAGGTCAAACGATAGTCTCTGAACAGAGTCCCAGTAAAAAGCTGCCATAACCAAAGTGTAGAAATATGAGCGTCGAGGTGCCAGATTTCACAGTGGGAACGGATGAGCGTTCCCTCACCAATTTGATTCATACTGACAGGATGTATAGGGAACGACTAGGACTCAAACATATGCAAACAAGAGGACGAATCACTTAACCGTTTTCTAGAAGACTGATTTTGGAAATTTTGGCTGAGCATATACACAGGGTGACTCGAAAGAATGAGAAATATTTGACATGTTGTAGCAACGCTTGGAGGCAGGTGGCGCCGAATGACTGACTGAATGCTGCTCGCACTGCCATTTAGTAAACAGGAAACGTGGAGCAATGGAACAGTGTATAGAGTGCCTTTGCGGTAAAACCCTATTAGGAGAATGGAAGTGTGGAGGCGGCGCGTCGAATTTCGGCGTCAAATGGCTCTGAGCACTATGCGACTTAACTGCTGAGGTCATCAGTCGCCTAGAACGTAGAACTAATTAAACCTAACCAACCGAAGGACATCACACACATCCATGCCCGAGTCAGGATTCGAACCTGCGACCGTAGCGGTCACGCGGTTCCAGACTGAAGCGCCTAGAACCGCACGGCCACACCGGCCGGCTTTCGGCGTCATTTCAACATCGGACGACGTGGTCGTGTTCCCTCGGCACATGAAATCTACACCTGAGTCTGAAATTTTGAAGCAACGGGTTCTGCACTCAAGAATCAATCTGGGCGGAGGTCCCGAAACACTAATACAAGATACAACATTGAGGCTATGCGAACTGCTTTCGTAAGAATTCTACAGTGCTCTGTTCGACGTCATATAGAGTCTCTGCAGTTACATAGTTCAAGTGTTTAAGGAATACTGAAAGTGAATTTAATGTTCCATACATGAATACATGCCAGCTGCATATCGTTCGGCAGCTTCAACCTAACCATCTGCTAATGCGTAGGCAATACGTTGAACGTGTGTTAGTAAAAGGGCATGACGCTGACAGTTTCATAAACAACCTGTGTATATCGGACGAAACTAATATCCACCTCCGTGAATTTGTCAGTAGACATAATTTTCGCTATTCGTCCCATCGAAATTGGCGTTAGCTACGCGAGCGTCCATTGCACAACAGCACGGTTACTCTCTGGTGCGCCATATCGAGTGGCTCACAGGCTCTTCTTTCTAAATCTACATCTACATCTACATGGTTACTCTGCAATTCACACTTAAGAGCCTGGCAGAGGGTTCATAGAAACAGTCTCATACTACTTCTCTACCATTCCAATCTCGTATGGCGCAGGGAAAAAGAACACCTTAATCTTTCCGTTCGAGTTCTGATTTCTCTTATTTTATTGTGATGATCATTTCTCCCTACGTGGGTGGGTGTCAACAAAATATTTTCGAATTCGGAAGAGAAAGCTGGTGACTGAAATTTCTTAAATAGATCTCTCCGCAAAGAAAACCGCCTTTGTTTCAGTGACTGCCACCCCAACTCGCGTATCAGTGACACTCTTACCCCTGTTGCGCGATAACACGAAACTAGTTGCCCCTCTCTGCACATTTTCGATGTCCTCCGTCAATCCTACCTGGTAAGGAGCCCACATTGTGCAGCAATATTCCAGCAGAGGACGGACAAGTGTAATGTACCACGTCTCTCTAATGGGTTTGTCGCATCTTCTAAGTTTTCTGCCAACATAGCGCAGTCTTTGTTTCGCCTTCCACACAATATTATCTATGTGGTCTTTCCAATTTAAGTACCTCGTAATTGTAATTCCTAGGTATTTAGTCGAATTGACAGCCCTTAGATTTGTGCTATTTACCGAATACCGGCCGGCCGGTATGGCCGAGCGGTTCTAGGCGCTTCAGTCTGGAACCGCGCGACCACTAAGGTCGCAGGTTCGAATCCTGCCTCGGGCATGGATGTGTGTGATGTCCTTAGGTTAGTTAGGTTTAAGTAGTTCTACACTCTAGGGAACTGATGACCTCAGAAGTTATGTCCCATAGTGCTCAGAGCCATTTGAACCATTTTTGAGATCCGTTGTCGACAGCACTCATTACTTCATGGGAATGTGTTGCACAAGAACGAGATTTTCTGAATACATGTTGGTTACGTATCAATAAATCATTTTCTTCAAGGTTATTCATAATGTTAAAGTACAGTACATGCTCCAAAATTCTACTGCAAATTAAGGTCAGTGATATGGGTCTATAATTCGATGGGTTACTCTTATTTCCTTTCTTGAATGTTGTGTGACCTGCGCTTCTTTTGTAAAGATGATGATAGGTGAGCAACCACTGTAACGTCTGTTCGGTATGTTGCCATGACAGAAAGTTCTGTTGAGCATGAAGTGCTCCATTTACCTGCGAACAGTTTGTTTCAACATCATGGATCATCCGCTCGTAAGACACGTATATCGATGGGAGCCGTGTGACGATTGTTTGGTAACTGTGTCAAGGTACTGTAGCATTGCATGGTCCACAAGATCGCCTGACCTGACACCATCTGATTTTTTTTCTTGTGGGGCCACTTTAAGAGCGCTGTTTACCATATTCGTCCCGCTAACACCGAAGAATGAGGGAGGAAGTCTTCAGGGTTCGTATTGAAATGTTAGGCCGAGCCACGCATAACATTCCTATCAGGCTGCAGGAATGTGTGCGCCGAGAGGAAGCTCCTCTATCGGATGTGATATTCAGTAATGGCATATTCCGTACTATACATTGACATAAATAATTATGTCTAAAGAAATTGTGCTCATACATTAATCTCTATTCAAAAATTACCCGTTCTTTGGAGTGTTCCTGTATTTTGTATAGTCGAAAGCGTTCCAGGAGTCAGTAGCCAAAGGAATAATCGCTAAGTTTTAAAAGTTTAGGGTCTATGTATAGAATCGCACTGCCGGTACGTTTTTTTCATTCCCACGATTCTAAGAACAGATTTACTATGACTGTACAGGAATATCGGGTCAGTGGATTCATACAGTGAGTTGTAATGTACCTGGACGAGTACCGGGAAAATGTGCTCATGGTTGAGTTAGAACGAACCTGCATGAATAAAGGTTATAATAAACTCCAAACAAAATTCTAGAAAAAATCCGGTTTTTCAGGGTGAAGGTTATGAAAATAATAAATGATTCACTGTTTATTGATAATATGCACATTCATAATAAATTGTGTTAAAATTACGTGGGAAAGGAAAATGAAAGAAATACCAGCGTAGAGATTCGATCCGGAGAGACCACGTTTTGAGAAACTACGCGCTTACTCGCTCGGCGGCGGACTCCTTGAGTACTAGCAATCACAATAGCACGCCCAAAATTTTTAACTCGATCTTCTCGAAAACTGTTGAATGTTGCGTCTTGCCAATTACACATGTTGAAACCCTAGTTCTACCCTTCACATCCTGTCAATATGAATGAAACTGATGGTGCGAAGTTTGTACGATGCCCTTGTCGGCGTAGCAAGGACAAAGACCACTGGCGACTCCACATGCCTGCGATAGCGGCGTTGACCAGCTGGTTAACTGGCTTTAACTGCCGGGCATGCGCCCCGCGATAGTGTAAGTTACCTGCCGATGGTTGAATTGATAGCAAACTACACTCCTGGAAATTGAAATAAGAACACCGTGAATTCATTGTCCCAGGAAGGGGAAACTTTATTGACACATTCCTGGGGTCAGACACATCACATGATCACACTGACAGAACCACAGGCACATAGACACAGGCAACAGAGCATGCACAATGTCGGCACTAGTACAGTGTATATCCACCTTTCGCAGCAATGCAGGCTGCTATTCTCCCATGGAGACGATCGTAGAGATGCTGGATGTAGTCCTGTGGAACGGCTTGCCATGCCATTTCCACCTGGCGCCTCAGTTGGACCAGCGTTCGTGCTGGACGTGCAGACCGCGTGAGACGACGCTTCATCCAGTCCCAAACATGCTCATTGGGGGACAGATCCGGAGATCTTGCTGGCCAGGGTAGTTGACTTACACCTTCTAGAGCACGTTGGGTGGCACGGGATACATGCGGACGTGCATTGTCCTGTTGGAACAGCAAGTTCCCTTGCCGGTCTAGGAATGGTAGAACGATGGGTTCGATGACGGTTTGGATGTACCGTGCACTATTCAGTGTCCCCTCGACGATCACCAGTGGTGTACGGCCAGTGTAGGAGAACGCTCCCCACATCATGATGCCGGGTGTTGGCCCTGTGTGCCTCGGTCGTATGCAGTCCTGATTGTGGCGCTCACCTGCACGGCGCCAAACACGCATACGACCATCATTGGCACCAAGGCAGAAGCGACTCTCATCGCTGAAGACGACACGTCTCCATTCGTCCCTCCATTCACGCCTGTCGCGACACCACTGGAGGCGGGCTGCACGATGTTGGGGCGTGAGCGGAAGACGGCCTAACGGTGTGCGGGACCGTAGCCCAGCTTCATGGAGACGGTTGCGAATGGTCCTCGCCGATACCCCAGGAGCAACAGTGTCCCTAATTTGCTGGGAAGTGGCGGTGCGGTCCCCTACGGCACTGCGTAGGATCCTACGGTCTTGGCGTGCATCCGTGCGTCGCTGCGGTCCGGTCCCAGGTCGACGGGCACGTGCACCTTCCGCCGACCACTGGCGACAACATCGAAGTACTGTGGAGACCTCACGCCCCACGTGTTGAGCAATTCGGCGGTACGTCCACCCGGCCTCCCGCATGCCCACTATACGCCCTCGCTCAAAGTCCGTCAACTGCACATATGGTTCACGTCCACGCTGTCGCGGCATGCTACCAGTGTTAAAGACTGCGATGGAGCTCCGTATGCCACGGCAAACTGGCTGACACTGACGGCGGCGGTGCACAAATGCTGCGCAGCTAGCGCCATTCGACGGCCAACACCGCGGTTCCTGGTGTGTCCGCTGTGCCGTGCGTGGGATCATTGCTTGTACAGCCCTCTCGCAGTGTCCGGAGCAAGTATGGTGGGTCTGACACACCGGTGTCAATGTGTTCTTTTTTCCATTTCCAGGAGTGTATTTGCGGCCACATGATGCTTCGGAAACAAACAGGTCAACGCTAGCTCCACTTCCTAGGAGCGATGCGATTGACGCTTGCCACTGAGGAAAGTGCGGTGCATCACAGTGATGGCATTCTGAACTGTTCTCAGCAACACGTGTGATGTTATTTTCGTGCGGATGCGCGTCGTTTGGGCTCCCACTACAGTGGCCCCTTCGCTCTCAGGTGTAGGCAACCCGTGGCGCTGACTTGTTATGATGGTGTTGTACACATCCAGACACAGCACAAGTCGTCTGTTTATTAGGTCTCATTCAAAATTAAGGGTCGGAAGGTTTACAGTCACGCATTAAAAACGCAATTCAGATTACAATAGACAGTTCAATGCACAGAGCACTACTGTTCAGTCTTAACCTGTAATGCCGTTTGGCCGTAAAGGTCACGGAAAATGGTGCGGTTTGCTGTTCGAATGAATCACAGAGTAGTTGCACTCTTTTTTATGTGACTGCTGCTGGTTTTGAAACGTTTCATGTCTCTTTGGTATCTCTTCTTCCAGGCGTCTTATGCGATGATCTTGAAATAAATCTTCTTGTTTTTAATTTCTTCTATCTCTCTCGATGTCTTCATCGCTTTTAATTTCCTTTTTAACGTCGATCTTTGAAAATGATATCTTGTTTTTTAAGTATTAGCAGGTCGTAACAAAAGTAGTGCACCGTTGAACTTCAAGAATATTCCAAGTTATACTCGCTTTTCCTTGTAAATAACAGCGTCCACCATTTCAAGGCACTGTCCCTATTATTCTCCTATTCGTTCATCGATTGTCTTCCATTAGATTATTTCTTTGTTACACATTTAAAATATTCTCTACTGGACCGAAGATTCCGGAAATAGACCGACAATATGTATATGTGATTTCAGTGAAATTATTAGCATTACTGATATAACATTAACTGAATTTTCCCTCGGTGCTTGACAAAACAGGATAGTAATTTTAATAGCGTTTTACATTTTAATATTATTACTAATTTACTTTCTCACTACGTGTTAACACACATAAACCATAACAAAAAATGAAATTTACATAGAAAAAAGGAAATATATATAACTTTACAATGTATCACTACGGAAGATTAAACTGGTGTTGAGGCTGTTGCTTAGTTACTGAACTGATTGAAATATGCCCGTCACATCTCTGTGACCCACAAGTTTGTAACTGAATGGCTGAAAAGGAAAGGAACGCGTGTATCAATAAAATATAACGTTTTATGTGACAAATGATTAGACGGCAGTACTGGATGCTTATAACTCTGGTTATGAAGGGTGTACGTAATGGATGCCATCTTTCGCCCCTATTGTTCAGTCTATATATCGAAGAAGCAGTGAAAGTGAAGAAGAATTACAGGTAGTATTGAATGGCATGAACTGTCTAATGAGTACAGAATACGGATTGAGAATGAACTTAAAAAAGACAAAAGTAAAAATAAATCCCAGAAATAACTAGAAATTTAGCGTAAAGGATGATGATGAGGAAGTAGACTTTAAGAAATTCTTCTACCTTGGAAATAAACTGACTCGTGACGGACGAAGCAGGGAGGACATAGAAGAGTAGTACAGGCAAAGATGATATTCTTGGCAAAGAGAAGTCTACTAGTATCAAACATTTCAGGAACAAATTTCTGATAATGTTCGTTCGGAGCTAGGAAATGTGTAGTAATAGTAATGTACAGTAGTAAATCGTGGACTGTGGAAGAGAATCGAAGCGTTTTAGTTGCATTACCAGCAAAGCCTCTTGAAAATCAGGTGGAAGAAATAAAGAGGTTCTCCGCCGAATCGACGAAGGAAGGAAATAAGACAGAATCTCTCGATTACACCTCTGTATTCAACTTCTCAGAGTCTTTCAGCTAAATAAAAAGGAAGCACCAGATACGTCATAGTTGCCACTGGTCTCATCGCAGAAGAGCAAATAGCGAATGTTGAGAGGAGTGGAGAACTATACAGCCCATAGACACGGTTGGTACGGTAGTGGGCGGCAGTGGTGCAGTAAAGCCTCGCAGCGGCGTTCTGCGCCGTTACCGTTAGAGCGCTCTGGTGTCGAGGCTTTTGCGTTTAGTAGACGGTACTAGGAAATGGCTGGGTTCGGCATTACCTCGCGGCACGTGGCTCCAAGCTACAGGCAGAACGCGCCCCAATTTCCAGTTCAGCGGAATAAGAGAAACAGCCTCGAGACACTGTGTTCGAACAGTGAGAGGTTAAATGTACCCGTGAACATGTATTTCTTATGTTTGGCCACTTTTTGTTTTAAATTTTTCCGAAAGTGTTTCACTCTCTTGTATGTTCACACACTGATCCCGATACCTCAAGATACGGGGTTCTATGATAACCCAGGCAAAATCTTTCTGGGCACAGTCTGCAACTACTACATTGTGGCTTACCTTTCTCTTTCTTGTTCACGGTAACCAAGTAATAAAGCGCAGGCTGTTGTTCAATTCCAATTCATTTAATTCCGCTTTATGCCCTACCTGTGCGCTCAGAAAAAAAGTGAAGCAAGTAGATGCTTTCACACGTGTATAAAGTTGCTACTTGTTAGTGACGAGTTCTCGTATAATATTTAGTGGCTCCACTAACAGTTATCTGCATGACGCATGAACTGAGAACTCTTAACAATGAAAGCTGTTAATCTTCATACTGTAACAGTGTTA